>NC_092695.1:32120874-32420874 GCF_964275005.1 Diadema setosum
GTCTGTTTCTATGGCAACCTGGGCATAACTTGCTGGTGAAGGGATTAACCACTTGATTGACCAATCTGTGCTTGAAGATAGGTGACCAGCTGCCTTCGAAAAATGACGATTTTCCGTAGATTCAATAAGTGGAACATCTGGCTTCCGTAAGAATGTAATTGATAACTTATAGCCATCAACGGGAAAAAAGCTAATTGTTCTTTCTCCTCTCTTCTCCAAAGCCATTTCAATTTGGAGTTTCTAACTCGTGTCGGGTTCGTCATCGATAGTCATAATGATAGCAATGACCATTTTATTATCCCACTTCACTAATTGTCCTCATCATTCTTATCAAAACATCGGCTCTCATCGAGCTATCGTCCCCCGATGTAAAACTATTCAGTTTGTTTTCACTTTCCAGGGTCTCGATGCCCCTGCTCGTTTTTTTTTTTTCCTTCCCAACTACCTCCCAAGCTGCTCGGCCTAGCTGTGTTTGCACCTCCTTTTCTCGGCAGTGCCCGTAAATGATTCATCACCATTCAGCACGACTGTTATCTCTTAGCGGTCAACCCCTTCATCAGCATGTCATCCGCATCGACTGGCAAACTCATCCCAGTCTCCGGTTCTCAAGGAAACATCAGGGAGGGGAAACCGGGAGGAAAATAGAGAGGAGGACTTTCGTGCGTCCCCCCGAGGTCTTTCCAGTCTTTTTCCCCCCGCTCCTTCACGCGTTTATGCACCTATTAACTACGGATCGATGAATCTCGGGGCCTCGCCTTCTTCTCTCCGACCCTTCTCCTCTTCCACGCACCCCTTCGCCAAAACAACATCCAACGTGTCTTCTCAGCCGCACCGCCGGGCCTCCGGCGTGCGCTAATTTGTATCAACTCCACCACCATCTCCTCTGCTTCAACTTCTTTTCCTGTCTTTTTCTCTTTCTCCTCTTTATTTTCAAATCATTCCTTATATTTCACATGTTGTTTTTTTTTTCGTCCCTCTATGTTTCTGTCTTTGTTGTCTCGTTGTGAACAATAGCTTTTATTTTTCGATGTGACACTTTTTCAAAACAAATCCTGATATCACCCCTTGCCAGCGCAACCTACACCCAGAAGTTGTTTTTTTTTCTTACTTGATTTGGTATCTTACCGTATTGCTTGGTTGCTTGTGTATGTGACTGTGTGTGTGTGTGTGTGTGTAAGTTGAAGGATGAGTATACAGACTCATGATTATATTTCATGATTGTGGCGTGTCAACGCCTCTTCCTAAACTGACTCCCCCCAACCTCCCCCCCCCCCCCCACCCCACCTCTTCTCTCTTTACTGCCCTCTCCAACCCCATCAATCTCTTGTGATAGAAGCGGGAAAAAGTGCATAAGCCGGGCAGGCGATATTAATTTATATAATTTGGTTATAGTTGATGAATGCATGCTGGAGCGAGGGTCCACAGTGGTAGGGTTGCGAGCGGGCCGGCGTGCGTTGTGTTTACCCCCCTCGCCACTCGCTCGCTTGTCAATCCTATGTCACCGTGTAGTTTGTAAGCCAAATGAGCTTCATACTTCAATCGATACATCGACGATCCTATCACCCTCACTACGAAAAGGAGGTCGGCGGCATCTCACCTATCCACACCGATCACGGACTGCCACGAAATGCATCTGGAAAATGGTTGGCAGGCATGGTGAGTGGAGAAGTTGAAAGGAGAGCAGAAAAAGTGTGGTGTTCCAGAGAGCAGAAGATGGAGCAGCAACATTTCTCCCTATTAAATTCATCTTCCAATTTTCATTTCGCCAGTACGACTTTGCCTTTCCTTTTTTTTTCTGCGTTTCTTTTTTTATCATTTTGTCCCACAGACACATAATCACAAACAGGCAAACATACCCACACCCACACACACGCACGCGCACACACACACACACACACACACACACACACACACAGGCGCACGCGCGCGCACACACACACACACGCACGCACGCACGCACGGGGTCGGCACAGATCGCTTTGGGAAAAAATAAAGAGTGTGAGGTTTCGCTCGCTCCTGGCTATCGAGAGGTGTTACATTTTGCCGGAGTTACTTTTGCTGATTGATTCGGGACGTGTGTTCCATTTCAATGCGTGGATTCGGCGGGAGGGCCGCCCGACGACATAGCGCGCCAATAGGCGCACAGGTCCGACTCGATTTAACAAATTGAAACCGTTTCACGGGGTTCTGAGCGATTAACACCTTGTCGATGAAGAATCTGGTTTGATCGTCGGACTTGTTAGCGACTGTTAAGCGCGCGGGAGTTGCCGCGTTAATCAAATTGTCCCTCATATCGCTGGATAAAAACGAATTTCTTACATAGTCTCAGCCAGGAATGGATACTGTTTCAAATCCCCCCCCCCCCCCCAAATGGAAAAAAAGAAAACCGCTTGACTTTTTTTTTTATTAAGAAGAGGGTTGTCTTACTCATAAGCAACCATATGTTGCAGCGTGTTCTTAAATGTTGTGCAATTTATGTGATTAGGAAATTATATCCTTGGGTGTTAAAATACACGCAAACGGTTGTAACTCTTGACTTTTTCTGAAGAGTCATCTATCTACACGGACAATGCTGATCAGATTCTCTTTCTCTCTCCCTCTCTTTCTCTCTTTTTGTCTGCCCCCCCCCCCCCGCCATTTTGATAGACTATATTTGGATGTGAATCAGATAAAATGATCAGCTCAAAGAAACACAAATATAACAACCATATCAATCTTGGTCTCAGGTAATTTACATAAACGTCCTTGTGCCACGACTTTTATTTCAAATGATGGCAGGGGAAAGAAGTCAGTTTCATTTTCGGAAGTGCGAATGTGTCCTTTAATGTATCACCTGGAATTCTTACAGTACTATCGAACAATATCGACATTTTTGTATATTTTCTCCTCTCGCTAACTACTTCGACGATATGTACACTCTTGACTGCATTCACTTCGTTTCAAAGACGTTTATCTTACTATTATTATGATACTCTCCGAATCTATAACCTCTCATATTAGTTGAAACTATATGTTTTCTATTTGTATTACTCTTCACTATATAGTTGTTCTCAAAGCTTTCGTTGTGGTCGTTTTATATGTAGATATCATTATAAATATGAAGGGTAGGAAATATGGAAAATAAATGATGTAAATGGGAAAAGAACGAGACATAATTTAAGAGAAAAAAATGAGTAGCAAGTAGAAAGTTCTCCAAACTGTAACTTTTAATTAGAAGGAAAGAAAAAACCTCCATCGTGATCAAATGTGACGGCGCAACAAGTAGGGCGTTTACATGACTATGCGTGTGTGTGTGTGTGTGTGTGTGTGTGTGTGTGTGTGTGTGTGTGTGTGTGCGAGTGCGTATGAGTGTATGTGCGCGTCCGCAGTGTAGTGACTTCGCTCGTAACACATTATTACGTGTGTACGTGAATGTCGGAATGTGTGTGTGCATGTGTGTGTGCCTATGCTCTTGTCTGTCTGTCAGTCTGTCTGTCGCTAGGTCTAAACCAGTGAGTCAAAAGAGATAACACGTCAAGTGAACGATTGAATTGTCAGATCTGCTCCAACATTTCTTTTACTAAGGTATATACTATGACAAACACTGCCAAGGAAATAATCTGGGTTTATATATATGTTTAGAGATTCCTCACTGTATATTTGTTATATATTCATATGCATCAGTGACGAAAAGTGTTTCCGTCGCTTTACAACGTTGATTAGCAATTGCCACATTCATACAGTCACACGCACGTGTACTTAACCCCTTATTAAAGATCACATGCTATCTTTACTGACATTACATAGTTACAGACAAACAGACAAACTATCTTGCATACTGTATTTCCAAAAAAAAAAAGCGAACTTAATACTCACTCATACGCATCATTTTCCCCCGCATAATGTCTTTTCCCGATCTCCCCATATAACTTTATTTCTGGATATATTTTTTTTTTGATTGTGTGTCAGTCTTAGCTCTCTGCTCCGCTCTTGCATATTTTTTTTTTTCGCCATCTCGTCAGCGAAACCGCAGCCTCCTTCCCCGGCTCAAACCAATGATGGCTACCTACACATATATTATGGGCCGACGTGTTTTCATTTAACGCGCTCAACGTATACCCCTCTTCTTATCAACCCATCTTTTATTCAATCGCATCCGAGGGGAAAAATTCTCGCTGAAAGACAATCTTCGACTTACCTGCAGGACAGGGCCGGGTATATTATACGGTGGATGACTCCAGACACCCCCCCCCCCCCCACCATCATTCTCAAGTTTAGTTTGGGTCGTCTTACATCTTGCAGTCTCTTACCTTCCCGCTGTATTTTTCAATGTCTATATTTGTCTGTCTATCCCTTTCTCTCTTTGATATTCTTCCTTCTTCTTTAGTCTCTCCATCTGTCTCTCCTCTCTCCATCCCGATGTTTATCTCCCTCCCCCTCCATCTCTCCCTCTCCCTCTCACATTCCCGTTTCCCTCACACCACAGACAGTCGATTCAATAGACTCATTTTACCCGTCCAATTAAGGAAGATTGTGATTGCTACTAAGTGATTGTAATGTGCATGTATATCAGTTGAATGGCAGTATATCTCGCTCGGCCAATGCGCTCACTTATAGGTCCAAGCGCGGTTCTACCATCCCTGGGAGCGATGCAATGAAATCCAATCTATTGCACGCATCTTTGTCAAATTAAATGCGCTCTTCTATAACCGTCAAGGGCGGAAGAGCTATTCAACTACAACTCCTTTCTTTTTTCCCGCGATAGAAACCCAAAAGTTCAACAGAGATTCATAACTTGGGATTTGTTCAGCAAACCCATTATATGATTTGTGTGGATGCGTGCATGGGGGTGGGGGAGAATTCATATCATGTATAAGTTCATAGCACCTTTGCTCGAAGAGCTTTGTGATTACAAATCACAGAAAAATAAACGAAGTTTATGTGCATGTCTTCACTAAGATATATCAACGATCGCCAAGAGAATAATATTCTCCTTGACTCCTGCCACAATCATTTATCTTAAAGGGATGGCATAGTTTTGGTTGAGAGGGGCTTCCGGTCTTTAACTCTTTTTAAAAAATAAAATAACGAGGAACCACTCATAAAATATGGAAGAGCATAAAATTTCAAGAAGAAAGAATACAAGTCTTTGACTTACTGGGCATCATCATAGGTAATTCAGGTAAAGTGGTCCTAAGCAAAGGTGGGACACAACGTTTATTCGGACCACTTTGTTCTTGGACATCTCAGCCATTTCAAAACCAATTTCCATAAAATAAGCCTTGATTTCGTTTTAGATATTGTAAGCTTTTTATATTATTTTCATGAGTAGTTTCTCATTATCTCATCAAAAAAATAAATGAATTGATAAACATATAAGGCCCCATCTCATCTCAACTATGCTATTCATTTAATTCATAATTATCTGTCATCTATTTTTCTAAATCCAGAAGTATATACGTAAATTTTACCACGTTTATAACAACTTTTCTCAGGGCAACATAATCCCGGCATCCAAATGTAGACCAACACTTGAATATCAGTGCATGAACTCTTCGGATTTGCCAGTTTAGCTTAAGGAAGTATCAGGATTTGACTATATCTTGTACCCTAATCTCCTTCTGATCCTCTTTTTCTCTCTCCCTCGATATCTCTCTCCTGTTCTCTCTATCTCGATCTCGATCTCTCTGTCGGTCGGCGTAGCCATCTTATCGATCAATTTACCATCTCCTTTATTCGTTAATAATCATTTCCACAGTTATTCAGATGTTACAATACAGCTGTAATTTCCTTCTTTTGGAGAAAGTGAATATTTGCTTTTTGTTTAAGGTTATATCTTCATGTGAAATAGTGTTACATTCATTGCTCATCTCATTTTCTTTTCATTTTTTTACTCGTTTCTCTGTCACAAACAGATTCTCTCAAATCTTCGTTTTTATCAATACTCTCTCTTTTGTTGTTGTCTTTGTTCTGAGATCGGACACCAGTCGAAAAGTCCGATCAATGGCTAGCTTCCTGCTAGTCTTCCGCCGTTTCCTTCCGCAGTACTTCCGACACCGCCTCGCACCAAGATAGGGGGTTAACCGAGAGATTGCGTGGCTCTCCAAGTACCGACGATCAATTCCCTAGAGTGCTTCTCCTTACTCTCAAGCCTTTTTTCTGTCCGTCCGTATGTTTATCTCGCCTCTCCCACTTTCCCGCGCTTTCCATCTCTCCCTCTCTCTCTCTCCCTTCTCTCCATCTCTCACTCGCTATATACCCCCTCTCTTGCTGTATAAACATAATACAGATATGTATGTTATATAGTATAATCATTGTCATGAATAAACTCATCTCTATCTATCTTCGTGTAGTCATGATGATATTGGAAATTCACATTGCGCAGTTTGTTTAGGAATATACTCAACTGCGCATAACAGCTGGTGGATATTATGGAGAGATAAGAAGTTAAAACTGAAACTTAAATTGAAATCAGAACAGGAAATCTAGAAAAACAGTGCGAATACGGAAAAGGGGAACTAGTGATAACAAAGATTATTTCATTTATTCATTTGCTCATATTCAACAACAACAACAACAACAACAACAACAACAACAACAACAACAACAACAACAACAACAGCAACAACAACAACAACAACAACAACAACAACAACAACAACAACAAAAAGACAGGCTGACCCGTTGCCACACTTGATCTTCCACGGGTCCCTGTGATAAAAGATGCAAAGTGATTTAAACATGGATATTCTATGACAAAATTTATGCAAACATAGAACATAACATACAAGTAACTGCAACAAAAAAAGTGGCGTAGAAAATCAATACAACAATTTTTAAAAAGTATTATAGAAATTATTGCATATTGATATTACCTCAATGATTACATCATACGTATATATGTATATATATATATATATATAGATAGATAGATAGATAAATAAATATATTTCTCGCATATCGTGACATGTATCACATATGCGAGAAAGATAAGTGGTATGCACTTTTTCAACAATCAACAAAACAAACCAACAATTTTAACAAATTTTGAATTTGACAGCAAATTTAATCATTTGTTAGTCATTTTGGTCCTCGTCGCAATAGCACTTATCTAAGGTATAAAACACATACACACACTCACAAACACACATACACATATATATTATTTATATCATTCTAAGAGATATGAGTCTCCCTCTCTCTCTTCTTTTTTCTTTGTGGTTGTCGGTGTTTTTTTTTTTTCTCTCATTCTCGATCGCTGCCACGTTGTGATCACTGCAAAGCAAGGGCGCGTTTTCCACCCCATTGAGTCGTCAGGGAGGCGTCAGACCATACCCAAGAGGCATGCAGAGAAATGCTGGGGAGAAAGATGTCTCTGGGATATACGGCAAAGTGGAGAGACAGATCGGAGGTATAGGAGATTAAAGGGAAAGATAGACAACGGCAAGGAAGGAATGAAAGAGAGATTAGACGCAGCTGCGATAAAAATAATCTACACAGAGTTTCGATTTCAGTTTTTTTTTTTAATTTATCAATTTGTACAAACAAAATCGTTTTGACAAAATTAACAATTCTCACCTAAAATGTAAGCAAGAGTACTCAAAATAATTGGATGTAATTACACGTGTAATATAAGTATTATATTTCTTAGTTATCTTATTATCTTAAGATATATAGGAGGAGGAGACCGTTATCGATAAGCAATTCTCTTGACTGGGAAAACGGCCTCTGGGCTTTATAGTGTTTTTTTTTTTGTTTTGTTTTGTTTTTACGATTCTCCCTTACTTCTAACTGAAGGAACAAAATATATACACACTGATAAGCAACTTGAATTTCCAAGTATTTTTAATATCATTTGGCCGAGGAGGACAACACAAGGGGAATATAAGAAGACAGGAGAAAAGAAATAGATGATAATTACATGCACACAAGGAAGGAGAAGGAGAAATAGAAAGAGATTGACATAGGAATGGACGTGACTCCAGGAACAGATCATTATGGAAAATTCACATGACACAAACAACATCTTATGAGCAAGGAAACGGGAGACTAGTTTATGACATCTTTCAGCAACAGCTTAGGTATATTGTATCAAATGTGCATTTTGTGCAATTAAGTAGATATTGATGAATTTGATCAAGTTGATCAAGATAGATGTTTGTATAATGAGATTTATGTATAATTTTTGTGTCACTTTTGTATACACGGTTTGAATTCGCGTATAATATTTTACTGCATGTTAAAAAATGTGATTTAGCAGCACATTAGGTTAAAAAGATATAATTTCTCAGTTTTGTTTATATTCGTTTCATTGTAAACATGATGTTGACATTGAATGAAATTCAAATAAAAAATATTAAGAAGCATAAATTACGTAATAATGTCAGGTTGGCGCACACTTCAAGGCCTCATTACACTCCAAACTTTTTGGAAAAGTCACAAAGTTATGTCAAGTTTAACTGTTGAGGTTACATCTGAATGATTTGTCTCTTCTTGTCTCTTCTTGTTATGCTTTCGTCTTGAAGATGAAAGAAGAACCAGACCATTAAACTTCACGAACGCAATACAGATTCCTTGCATGGCGGCGTTTATTACCCTGTGAGAAAGAAGAAGCCTAATTGCGAGATCAATTATTGGTTTGTATTCTCTTTTACTTTGTTATTGCAAGATAAAGGTCTGAAAATATTGACCACAATAAAATAAGAAGAAAGAATGAGAATGACTTCAAGGTAAATATATTCTCCCTTGACAAAGAATTCCCTTCTTTTCGCGCCTTTCCTTCATCTCATTATGTGAGACTATTTAGCCGCGGGAAAACCAAGTGATCTAACTATCTGTGGTGGCCAACAACTATTGGTTAGCTTTGTTGTGGAGAGGAGGAGGGGGGGGGGGGGAACAACACTATATATGCTCCGAGTGAGATTTGCTTCCAGTGAGAGAAACCTAGAAAGCCACTCAACCATCCCAAAATCGAATACAAAGAAAAGCAAAACACAAACATGGTGTTCGAAGAGGGGATATCAATGATGTGGAAAGAATTCATCGAGAATAAAACGGCATTTTTTTGTCTCTCTCTCTCTCACTTATTCCGACTTGACACACACAGACACACACACATATATACCTGAGTACCTTTCTGTGTGGACATATATCTAGGCAAATGTATATATATATATATATATATATATATATATATATATATATATATATATATATATATATATATATATATATATATATATATAAACAATATGCGAGATGATTGAAAGAAATGTATTGCAAAGAGAGAGAGAGAGAGCTAGCGAGAGGGAAAAGAGAGAAAGATTGCGACATGGCGAAATTCCCTAGAGCTCTGGGATGCAGGAAAAGGGATCGAAAACATCGACTATGATTTCGCCGAGGAAGCCAACCAGAAATGATGACTTTCATCTTTTATTCCCAATTTTCCTAACACGTCAGCTGCTGTATTTTTTCTCCCGGTGTGTAAGTCAATAAGCTAGATCTATCGATGACAAGTAACAGACTTCTCCGCTAAGTTGATTTCTTGTTGCAACTCTCCGATAGTAATACAGAAAGTAATACTTCTGGCCCAGATCTATAGAGAATAGAGGAAATATTCCCACCTCTTTCTCGACGCCTTGTGTATATCTATTTTATTTCAGAATTTAACTCCTTCTGGCAGTGGAATGGGTCGATAAATGTGGTTTTCTCTTTGTAGAAGGAGGGAAGAGAGAGAGAGCTTGATGCCGATATTGGCATTATTTGACGAAATGAAACGTTGGGAAAAGAAGTAAAAGAATTTGTCACACATCACTACAAAGGGAAATATGCCTGATGTTTTGCTCCTCTTATTCTTCGGCCGGGAAATCAAACTTAAAGGCTGATTTTTGTTTGCTCTCTCTCTCTCTCTCTCTTTTCTCTTCCGTCAATAGAACAGGACGCAGATAATGACCACCTCAAAACCACTCCTCATTCAAGTTGACTCTTGATAATGGAGTCAAATGAAAAAAAAAACTGAAACAAATAAAGTTTCATCTAAATCTAATGAGAAATATAATATGCCAGGAAGTTAGTAGAATTCAAAATTGTACATGTTTTGATGAAACAGGGTGGACACACACACACACACACACACACACACACACACACAAATAATGCAGTTTTCCCATATAAAGTTGTCAGTGCTTGTTTATATTAATTCTAGATTAATCTCAAGCAAAAGATGTACCATTTTCTTGTGGAAGGTTTTGTTTACAAAGAGAAAAAAAGTAAAAAAAACAAACTAATTATGCTATATTACCTCATCACCCGATTTCATATGCGCTGCTGGTGACAGACCAGTTACAGTACACAGTGTTCATGGTGCACAAATCCTCTCCGAAAATAATGAAATCTCAAATGGAATATTTAGTATTTGCATGATGTAATACATTCACACTTCTTACAGAAACATCAAGGAAGGCAAAAGATTACCTGAACTGATATCCGATATAAACACATTATGCTGTGCCCTTTATCATCTAAACAGTTACCTTCATATATTTTAAGAAGAAAATAAAATATATGATTACGTTCGTGAACATATCATATTTACCTAAATGCTAATGTCCTACTCTGTAAGCACAAGTCATTGTATACAAGCTAGTGCGAGTTGCAGGCATACACACTAGTTTACGTCATGTTGGGCTCACACCCATCCGAGTCGTGATACACGAAATCTATAACATGTATATTTTTGCACATCATTTCTATGGCATGTGATATAGAAAGAAATTCAAAAGTGCATACATACATTCGTTCATTATGCATAATTTATACTGATTTGAGGGACATTACATAATTATTGTAGTTTTTCGTCTTCTTGAGATATAGAAATAGACAAATTGCGTAAACTTTTGAAATGAAAATTTAGATTCCATGTTTACAGTATGTACTCCCAAGTAAATGCAATATTTCTATATTTACGAATAGAGTGCTCCCGATTTATCTCTTTGAATATCAATGATTAGAAATTGAAAGTAAAAAAAAGAAGAAAACCAAATGAGACTGAGTGGAACGGCGAAATTGTGACGTAATGTAAGTCATATGTATGTGCATATTTGTATGTGTGTGTGTGTGTGTGTGTGTGTGAATATAATATATATATATACATATGTGTGTGTGTGTGTGTGTGCGTGTGTGTGCGTGTTTGTATGTGGATGTGGGGTTTTCTTTTTTGAGGGTGGGGTGAGGTTAAGACAGGATCTATTCGGCGCATTTCTGATAATTTAATTTCACCGTCGTTCTCCTTCCCCACCGTCACCACACGGAAGGGAGTTGCAGACATCCCGGGCCATTACAAACGCGGAAACCCATAAATCATGCATAAAAAAAGACGACATACTCCGCTGGTATGGAGCGGCACGTGGTCGCCAGGGGAGGGCTCGCCGACGGCGGGATTTCGCCCCGCAGTCTTCCCTGTTCTTCACTGATGGCATGAACGAGGACGAATTTTACCACGTAAACCACGCCCCAGCAATAACCGTTAGCTGTTTATAGAGCACCTCTACATCTTATCAAAGTGCTTGTATTCTATTAAGACACACGTCATTCTGATATATGCACACACACGTTTACTTTTTTCTTGGTACACGTACCACATCATGCTACCAGCGAATTTGGTTTCTTTTTGTTTGTAGTGAAAAAGTAAGGGGAGCTCCATTATTTATACGGCAAAAGAGAAAATGATTATCACATTACTGCTTGACAGGACTACATAGACACATGACTTCTTCGGATTCGCTTTGGTACTAAAAATTACCTAAATATATTGGTTTATAT
Source organism: Diadema setosum (assembly GCF_964275005.1). Taxonomy (NCBI): domain Eukaryota; kingdom Metazoa; phylum Echinodermata; class Echinoidea; order Diadematoida; family Diadematidae; genus Diadema; species Diadema setosum. The sequence continues at coordinate 32,132,674 of NC_092695.1, forward strand.
TTGCTCGCATTTGATGGTGGTAATCCAGTAACAGATCTGAGATGTTTGAAAAGACTTGATATCAACCCAATACTTTCATGAACTGGTTAATACAACTATGCTTTGTTTTAAAGGAGATATATCATCGTCGCTTTCTTGTTCTTCCCCTCTACGCATTCCTGATAGTTGTTTAATCCATTCTAATTTGCAAACAATACGTCTAAGTTACTCTGATTTTTCAGACAGTACTGACTATATGCATATCATTTGGATGGCACATATCAACACTGATCATAATTAGGTAGCTAACGAGTCGCCATCACCCTTTGTAATGCATTTACTGGTAGTTCAATATCTGATAACCTGCAAGATGATTACTTGTCGTATTGGGAAAGTTGACGTTGGATGTTCATAATCTCATCATAATTCTGTTCACAGTTTGAAACAGAAGCTACAATACATGTATTTTTATCAGCAGACCATTGAAACGTTAAACACGTAACTTGACATTTACCAATCCAGATGTTTACATTGCTTTCATGTTCACCGTTTTTACTTCATTTGTATGTGTGTGTGTGTGTGTTTAAGCAAATTACTAAACTCATATCATTTCTTGATTTCTTTTATTATCAGATTTTTATCCTTCATTTTCTTTCTCGATTTAGAAATACATGAATATCTCTCTCGCTAATAATGTTACCAAATAAAGGCACTTGTTCTTTATAAAGTCACAATACAATGAGATCGGTCTTCTTCACTGAGATCTTTTATTTCATTTTCCTAAAAACGAAATAAAAGACACTTAATGAATATGTGCATGTATAATGTATGTATATATAGGTGTATATATATGAATATATGTATGTATATATATATATATATATATATATATATATATATATATATATATATATATATATATATATATATATATACACACATAATGTGTGTTTGTTCGTGCGATTTCCTATGTATCTGTTTCACAGTTAAATACGTGCCTACTCCTTCCCCCATGTGCGCTACAAATGGAATTGATGTGGAAGTTGCAATAAGCTGGCCAATGATTGGTCGGCATGTTTATTGATTAGTCCAAAGTAATCACAACTATTGACATGATTGTTATAACGCAATTGTAATCAGGCAAATTGCCCAGGCCTGGAAAAACCGCCGTGATTGCGGCGTAATATACTATAGTAGTGGGCTTCCAGAGTTACGAAAGCCAATGGGAGTAAGCCAGAGAGAACAGACACGGTGAGAGAAGAAATGGAGAACGGGAGGTAGAGGGAAGGCGTAAAAAAATAACCGAGAAGAAACGTCGAATTTCAAAGGAATGAAGAAAAAAGGAAATCTTTGAGAAATGAGTGAACGTTAGCAATTAAGTAATGAATATTTTAAGCGAGGTTTATTCCTTTGTCCGCGCGATTCCTATACTAGTGCAATTGGACATTTTGATCAAATTGGTTTTTGTGTTGTGTTTGGTTCACGTTGTACAAGGAAGAATGTCGCGGTTTTTCCGGCAGCTATGGCTAAACAATACGGACAGTGCGACGCGCTTCGTATGTAAATGACATATACATCGAAGGCTGGCATTGAGGTATATCTTAGGATATCAGCGTGTGATGATAAAGCGAAGAAAAAAAAAATGATAAGACAAACAAAACGCAAGAAATAAATGATGATATTCAAAGCAGTGCCGATGAGTTCACAGATAAGAACGACATTGATTAGAATGACAATCTCGAATAACATTGTTGACAAGAGTCATAAAAACAATGATCACTTTGATGATGATGAAAATGACGGTAACAGTGCAGAAATACAAAGCTGGATGATAGATAGGGAGATAGATAGTGAGATAATTAGATGTCTCTAGATGAATGGATGGATGGATAGATAGAAAGGATGAGAGATTTCGAAGATGGGGTCCTACAAAATTCGAAGTGCACTGACATGAGTTAAAGAAAGGCATTGTCCTTTCTCCGCGTCACACCAAAGGCTGTTGCAGATGTCAACCACGCCAGGCTTGGGGCTGTTATCCGCCGATGGGCCTCCAAAGCGACCAAGATAAAGACATCTGAAAGCTGCCGAGACCGGGCGGCCTCAGCATGGATGTCCGCGGAGTCCGAAGACTTCGCTAGATAGTACAGAGCCACCGACTTCACAAGCGAGGAAATTCAATAACGAAATTCACGGGTCACAACTATATTTGGAAGCAACTTCAACTTTGTACTAAATGTAATGTGTGTAAGTGTGTGTGTGTACGTGTGTATTTGTGGGTGCGAGTGTGTGTAAGTGTGCGCATGTGTGCGTGTGTGTGTGTGTGTATGTGTGTGTGTGTGTGTGTGTGTGTGTGTAGTGCTCACACTCCTAGTTCATCTACAGGTCTCAAGAGATCAGCATACATCCGTTTATATGCACAGTTTTTGACTTTCATATTTACAAAACTAAATTTACATATATATCAACAGCTTATCTATTCGGGGATTTTACATTGAATCATAATATTAACATATTCCTTACAATTTTAGGATAATGGTGTAAATGTTACTATAATGTTGTATCTGTAATTATATTCCTCATTACTATATCTTTGGTTATCACTGTTGTCTCAGTAACGATTTGATTTTCATGGATATCACATAAAATCATAGTTTGCCATATTCATTTCTACGCACCTCATATGATGTATAAGTATGTAATATAAAATAGTATAATATAATATAATATAATATAAAATAATATAATATAATGCAATATAATATAATATGATATGATATAATATAATATAATATAATATAATATGATATGATATAATATAATATAATATGATATAATATAATATAATATGATAAAAGTAATAATAGAGAGACTCTTAAAGCGCTCATTCTACCTTAAAAGATACTCATGGCCCTGTAGAACAGAGTACAGTACATAATGTATCACGTTACAACAGAGTATCACAGGAGATAATAAGAATATGATATAATATAATACAATATAATAATCATATTTCCCCATATCTGATTAATCCTTGGACCTACGACTGAACAAGCTTGCTTTTACGTAGGCCCCATCATTATTTCTCGTACTTTGTGCATAATACACTATTGTAAACAAATTTTCTGTCTATATTGAGACAGACTTTTGTACATTCCGATGAAGTTTCACCTATTTTATGCTTTGTCTTTTTGGTATTTTGTACTTTAATCTGTGCTATTTTCGTGAGAATGATAAAAATAAATTGAAATTGAAATATATATATATATATATATATATATATATATATATATATATATATATATAAGTATACATAATATACCAATTTCATGGCGTTTATAAAAAGAAACTAATTTTTCAAAGCTATCATTGACATCTGCATACGAATTGGATTAAGAAAACTCGTGCTCACTTATAATGCTCCGGAAGTACACCAAGTGTAGTCAATACTATTTAACAACTGCAAGTCCGCGATCTATAATTATAATTGTTCTTGTTACGTTGCATGTAATTATGTTCTGAAAATGACACGATTTCTTCAACATAATTTTCTTCATAGATGTGAACAAATCTTAATTACTTGTATTCAGTTTGCGAGATCTCGCCATAAACTTAAAAACAAAAAAACAAAAAATACCTGTACTATCAAAACACAACACAGACTATAAATGTAAAGCCATGTTGGAGTGATTAATAATTCAAATGCATTTTTGCTACTCTTTCTTTGCAGTCTTCAGACAAAAATGTCAGGACGGCAGACTGAGAGTGTCCCGCTATGCGCACGTCAGCCCGTTGGTTTGTTTTGATAAAGAGAATTTAATTTTGACGAATGGCAGAAGCAAATGATACATCATTGCACCACGCATGAGCGCCGTACGGGCAACCACCGGCGAGACAAACTCGCGGCGCACCGTCCCTCTCAAATATGCGTTATACCATTCAACGGGTAGAGAGCTCGCTGTTTTCAATCTGCGGGCCTCTGCTATTCATTCTTGGTGGGTTTGTGCTTCGCTGGAATTGGCTCGCGCTCGCTGAAATCGCTGGCATACGGTGCGGACTCGGCGGGGGTACAGCGCGGGGGGTTTTCGCTCTCCGAATTTAATTCATTAGCGGGCGCCGTGGAGTTTGGCTAAGGAGGTTGGACGTACAGTTTAGCGCTACGAGTTTTTCCCGGATAACAGGTCTTGGTAATCAGCGTAATTACCCCCCTACATTAAGCCTGTCGCTCCTTTTACACCAACGGCGGGGGAAAAAAGGGGGAAAAAGACAGGAGCATTTCCTCTTCATGAAAAGGGAGGAGGTCTGGGAGAGAGAGAGGGGGAAATATATATGATGAGAGTGAGGTGAGATTAATCTCATTATGCTAATAATCCTGGCGTATTGCTTAGCTTTGATTAATCAGGACTTATTCGGTATGTTAAATGAAGCATGGGTTTTGCTAAACTGCTGTTAATTACAGACTTGCGGAAAAGCTGATATTGATGATTTTCATTTTTTTTTTCTGTGATCTACTGTGCACGAACGCTACCCCTTTGGCCGTGTACACTGATATTTCTCAGGAATATTAACTTTAAAGCGTCGCAGATAAGCAACACCAATAATTCTATTACGTGTGCATACAGTACCGTTAAACATATTTTAGTGATCAAACAAAATTATCAACGAGTAATATTTTTGTGATGATATTTTAACCTGCGTAGAGGTAATAAAAGCTCATTTTCAACGATGATATCCCCCCAAAAAACAACAAGTCAAATAATCAGCCACATGAGAATGATCAAACTGACAAAAGACCAAGAAAACAACAGCGAAAGAAGTGAAATTGATAGATTACTGTACGTAATATAATCAGTAGATAATTGGTGGTTATAAGCATACAGTGTGTGATGATTATGTTTACTTATGCACCAGAATAGCACATTAAGTCTAAATTGATCCGACAGTCTAGCATAGTGTGACAACTATTGAGACCGTGAATAACTCCACTGTCGGTAATATTGGCGTGCCTGACTTTGCCTAATTTCATTTAACATTTTTATTACATTGTTGAGAGGCTGATAATGGTCAGTTTTCCCGTAAAAAACACACACTAAGCAAAAACAAAGCAAAACAAAACATGGCGACTGATAATTCATGGAAACGAATTATATCTGTTACCTTCCTCAAGATTGGATGTGTGTGCTTCTTCTTTGAATTTCTTCTGCAAGTCTTATCATCAAGATTAAAAATCTCATTTTTACCTGATAATGTGTCCTAATCCCCTTGGATTCAAGCCATTGGGAGCCAGGGCTCACTAGTAAAAGACCATGAATAACACTTTGGCCAGTAGTTCCTTGAACTTTGCAATTCATCACAGTCATTGTACAACATTGTATTCCATACTTATGTCGGAAAATGAAATACAATGAAATTAAAGGAAAATATTTGTTAGTCTGTTTGCTTCCTGGGAAACAGAGATAATCGTCCTGTCTATACTATAATTGTTTAAAAAACAAAGAATGCATAATCTACGTCGGAAGCGCAAAGCAAGGATATCCATTTTTCAAATTCAAAATTCAAATTCAAATTCAAATTTATTTCCGTTTTTCGACAATAACATAATATCCATCTCACTTTCTTTAGTGGCAGAAATCATGTACTAGTAAACAAAACAATGTGAATTGAACAGAGTAAACAACAATAATTGTAGAAAATTACAGTAACAAAACATTGTAATGAGACCGAAGTAAAATGAAGTAAAGTGAAATATCAAAATATATTGTGCGAAAAACTGAGGGACCCACTGAAAAGACAATGCTTGTAGAGTGTGGACACATCGGGGGAAAAAAAAAGAAAGATATAATGTCATTTTCTAGCCATTTTCATGACAATGTGCACGTTGTCATTTGCTTGTCATGCTGTAAATTCAGTAATGTTGTGGAGATCAATTAATTGATTTCTCGTGAATTGTCTCCTAAGCACTAATTCTGCAGTTTATTTCAATTAAGTAAAACGATCTCTCAAAAAGTTCGTGGCAAAATCACCTACATTCCATTCCGGCTCGGGATGGCGTGACGTCACAGTGGTCGAATAATGTCTGTGGTCATTGGACGCCGAAGTGGTCAGGTCCAAGCAGAATATCATTATGATAATGTGACTGACTACATATTTGATGATGGTTACCATGTCACGTGTGCATGTGATGCTGGTAAGTAAATTTCCACCGTATTTTGTTTATTTGTTACTTTCTTGCGTAAAAGCAGCTGCTGTTGAACAAATATCTTTCGTAATGAATGCATTCGTACATATACACTATATATATATATATATATATATATATATATGTGTGTGTGTGTGTGTGTAGGTATATCATATCCTGTATGAATCATGTATAGATAATATTTGAAAAAGAATAAGATGATTAATGTATTTGTTGTGATATTACAGCAAAAGCTAAAACTAAAACTCTGACTAAAAGTCATCAAAAATTATTAGGTATTGTAAGATTATTATTTACTTCGGTGTTTTGTCTGCTTGCTTGCGCGTTTGGTCTACCCTATTTATTAACTCTGCTTTCTTGCCTATTCCAAAAACAATAGAAATCCACCAAAAATCCTTAATTTCCAGTCTGAGTGGTCCACGGTACATAAGTTCTACTTTTCAATGATCCCTTTATTGTACACGGAAACGGAAGCATTAACATTGACTTTGTTTGTTGTTGTTATTACCACACAGTCAATCATCAATGATAACCTGTATTTATAAAAATGTATATATTAAAATCATTGTAATTGATTGATCGTGTTTTCAGTTGGAGAAATAATAGCAATATCGATTTGAACTGAATTGACGAAACTAAAGTTATCTCACCGAAATTCAAAAAGAGATTATGGTCGTTAAAACTGTGTAGTTGATTTATATTGTTATCACTATTATTTTTATCATTATAATCACTTCTGCAGTCATCGCTATTATTTTCATAATCATTATCATTGTCATCATCTTTATCACTGGCATCATATGATTATTATTATCATTGGTGACCAAAAATATGGCGTACTACTGAAATGAATTGGCAACCACAAAAATAATGAAAAGGGATAAGTAAAATCAAACGCTATAACTATAAAACCTTATAGAGATGATATTACGCACACAAATACGGACATGGCTTACAAAAGATGTTAAAAACGGCATCGAATTTCTAGACTCTAGGAATTGAGAACGTGTATTCATCTATCCAATAATTATAGACTAATATTCCGTCGATAGGATTGTTTTGGAAAACATATATATAATCGTTTACGTCCCTTTTCTTTTCTTTTCTTTTCTTTTTTTTTTTCGCCGACGCAAATGAAACGAAACAAATGAATTTGCCCCTTCCGGGGAAACTGATCAAAATACTCATGCCAGTCTCACAAACGCGTTAATGTACCTTGTTTGAACAACAAAGTGCTTTACCGCGCGATCCCCGCGCTCTCCAAATATTGCTTACTCTTCATAATTCTGGAGTAATTCTATAGCCTGCCCACAAGCGTCACCTTAGACATGTTTGTTCATAAAATTGTGCCTCCTTTCATCAGGTGATATTAGGCGTGATGATAAGTAAATAAGGATCTTATACACTGATCACTTTCCCCCTCTTTCAGATGAACAGGATGAAGCGCCCCTCTCGAGGAGAGTCTCGTACACACACAATGATGAAAACATCCATTTTTCTCTTTTAACTCACGGAGGTAAACATTTCATGCGATCGTCACAGCATGCGAGAAATGTCTATACCGATATAGGTCCTTGACGCACGGGGAACTTCAGGCGGCGACCGCCAGCTAGGAGCCGCTCTGATATTCCCTATTGAATGCCGGGGTACTATTATATATACTAGCATTATTTCGGAGGCCCAAAGTTGCTGCATCGGATAGGAAAGTTATAAGCCTGATTTTTACGCAGAATTACCCGCGACGTCGCATCTGTTAATCTGAAAAAAAGGGGAGCGAAAAATAAGGACCTGACCTAGGAATGATTAGCTTTCCGAAAGAGGAAACCGCTCCCAAGTGAATGGGAAACCACTTTGGTGTACCCACGTATACTGGTTTAATCCCTTTGCGTGGAGTTGATGCCTCCGATTTTAATCGCTTTGTTATAGCGAGAGGTGATTAGCGGTCTGTTTATCTCACTTCTTACTCAGTAATGAAATGCTTTTATGATGCCATAAAATGGATGAATTTCTCTCTTTTTTTTTGCTAACTCCTTTTGAGACACATTGTGTGTGATAATGATGTAAATAACAGGCTTCTTCAGACAATCTAACAAAGTACATAATAAGTTAATAGATAAAATAAATAAATGAATAGTAGATAAATAAATGAATATATATATATATATATATATATATATATATATATATATATATATATATATATTGATTGATTGATTTATCTACATATATATATATACATAAATATATATCTATAGTTATGTAAGTTTATATATATATATATATTTATATAAAATTTGTGATGTGAAAAATGAATACGGGATATTACTTTAATCAACCATCGATGGTACCTTTACTGGGAAACTTTCAAAAGTATATAATGGAATCAAATTCTAAAGATCAGAAAATGATATCAGCAATAATATGAAGGAATATATCATTATGTCTGTATATGAATAGATGATTTAATATGATAGTTATGTCATGTGCAAAATGAATACGGGATATTATATTCAACAACCAGCGATGGTAACTTTAGTGGGGAAATGTAAAGTAATAGAATCAGATTCTAAAGAACATAAAATAATATCAGCGAAGGACTGCAAAAATCATGACTGACGTCTTTGGTTGAACTTTTTAGTAAGCGTCTATTTAGGATACATAGCCTGCAGTGCTCTGTGAATGCATTCATATCGCAGCGCCTCGTAGGTGTCGACCAAACTATACTGCTCCATTTAATACTTTTAATCTAGTTTTCCCGTATCTATCTCAATAATCACGCCTCTAATAGCATTGGAAGCGAAATCCAGAACATCATTTAACCAGTCTCAAGAAGACACAGAGGGATATAAGGGGGAAAATGAAATGGGGAATCTGCAATCTGCCAAACTTTATTGAATAAAGCAATTTTGTGCTCATCGAGCGATGATCACGAATGACCATTTAATTCAACGTAATGTTGATAGAATGAGTCACACGCTTCGCTCTCGTTCATTTAGACGTTGCCATAGCCCGCACACACTGCTCACACACGTGTGTGCTTTTCATTCATGTTTTTTCGACATTTCCTTGACGTGGTTGAGAAAAAGCTATAGCTTTTGTAGGTTATTTGAGATGTTACTCTTGCACAACAAAAATATGTGCTCATAAAATGTTTTCTGATATCTTTTATTGACACAGTCATGCGAAGCAGCGAGTTTTATGTTCGACCATAAAATATTACATCTCAGCGAGATATTGAATGAACAAAAACCAGAACAAAACAAGGCTAAAAATCAGGAAACCCTAGCCACTGCTTATTCCCCTTTATTATCAGTCTTCTTTTCTTTTTTTTTTTCTTTTCTTTTGGGGGGGGGGGGGAGGGGAACAACATTGTCACGCTTTACCGTTAGTATATACAACATTCTAATCTATACTTAATTGCTTTATTTTTTTGTGTTAATGTTTCTAATGAATGTAAGAATTAACATGCCGTAAGTAATTAACATGCATATAGAACGTCAGAATGTAAGATACTTTTTGTGTGTTATACTTGTGAAATTGGTTTGTCATTTTTTTTTTTTGTTATATGTACATTACCTGCACGCGACTTTATCGATACACCAATATGCATGGTATGTTGCATTGGTGTGTGTATGTTGTTTTGTGGTTATCATGTGTTTATAGAAGCATATCATTATTTTGTATTAATGAAACTATGACCTTTAATATGTACATGGTATCATAGAACAGCGAACTGAAAATCGCAATTCCATTACACATTTTTGTTATATAGATATCAGAAAAGCAAAGCCTTTCTATGCATTCCTAAAACTTTACCTACTAAAGCTTATACTTAGGATGGTAAATGTTCTATAATAGTTGGACGTAAGATAAAGTTATGGGCTTTTGAGTTTCACATTTTCTTTCATAAAGCTTAAGTAAAATAAGATGAAACATTTCCTGGTGATATCACATGGCCTTCTAATTCTCCCTTTGACTTGTTTACGATTCTTCACTGCATGTTCTATTTTTCTATGAATGTCAAGACGTATAAAATTTTCATTGATTATAGTATCTTACGTTTTTGTTACATTGGCGTTGATGACTTTCAAAGGAAAGGGGGAAATGTATAGTTGATAAAACAACGTCTATGACCATGATTTTCATTACATTTCAGTTTTTACTAATCAATAAGACAGTTAAGAGACGATGGCATCATAAAAATGCTTTGACTTACATCGGTATTGTACGAAAATCTAAGAGTCCATAACTCCCATTTAATGTCCGATCATAACAACACTTCCGCCATTCTTATTGTTATATGCTAGTCATTCAAGCCAAATAAGGAGAGGTGCCTTGCCTCCCCACAATACTTGTAATAAAATGATGATAAATTCATATAGTATTGTCAATTCCATCAAAGAATCGCTCCTGTGTGTTCAACGCTGGTACATCTATATTGCTTTTGTCGCTACTATATATTTCTTATGTCCTCCGTATTTCTCTCAGATTCATTTTGTCTATATTTAAACTGCTGTGACTGCATACTTTGTGCAAATCAAGGGTTTTTGTGCATATTTCAACATCGAAAGAAAGCTTCCCCGAAGCCTGTCCGACATAGCAACTACTCATGTTTGCATAGTGAATCTTCAAGTATTTTGTATGTGTAGCTAATAGATTTGTTTTGAACAAAATCAATGAAAGTTCCCACCTTACGAAAGATGATTCGTTACAACAAGAACAAGAAATGTCGAGATATACTCTTTCTGGTCCACACTATCAGATGGGAAAATTAATTCAACTTTTTCTAGAAGTATAGGATTCATGATAAATTCTTTATTCTAGTAATCCATTGCCCATCCTAACAGAACAAGAAGTTTTGGTCAAAAAATACGAGAAATATCGATGAGGAGTTTGTTTGGTATTGTCATTTTCATCTGTTTTGGATGCTGCAGATTACCATGCTATTCATGGAAACAGGCTGCCAGTTGATTCGATTCAAATTATTCAATCCTTCTGCACCAATGAGTCAAATGTGCCCAAATTTCCCGCACAAACCTATGGACAGGAAATTAATATGACACTCAGGGGGTTGAAAGATAGAAATTAGAGATTAAAAACATTTAACCCGATATGTGCCTTGATTACTAGGGGGGGGGGGGGGAGAGAAAAATTCTCATATCCTAGCGCTGCTGGCATTTGACCAATGAATCAGAAATCTTTTGAACAGTATTGCAATGGTAGGAGTGTTAGTTGGCTTTTTTTTTTTAGCATACGTCAAGAACAGATTTACAAAATTGATAACTTTTGGAGGGAACAGCAGGTTAGTTTTTTTATTGACTCTATGCAGAAATACACACAAAGTTTATTCTGATATTGATAATGATACACGGCGGCTGACGTCTTTCTTGGTTTTGGACAGAGTATCTTCAGCAGAGAGAGAAATTTGTTATTACCAAGGACATCAATTATACTGGCAGAGCTTAAAACTGTAATAAAGCTGCAAGACTGGAAAATGGATAATGATTTCTAAACGATCAGTACTGATTGAACCCTGATTAAGAACTCACTGCATTTCCTTTGCTGTCATGCATCATCTGCTTTTTGTTGGCGATTGCTGTATCTTCGGAGTTCAGATAAAAGTACTTAAAACAGTTCTTTATATTTCTATCATACACATACACAGAGATTTGGCAAACGCCACAGAACAATATAATTGATGCGCCCTAATTTCTGCTTTAGGGAGGACATGATATCAGTCAAACTTTCAGGGAACGTATTATGTCGAGAGACGGGTTATACTTTTCGTCTTGACAAGGTTGCAAGTTCACGTCATTTCTGTACTTTTTAAGGCATGGTTGTAATGTATATTATTAAAGATCGAAGTAAAATGAGTTCTCTTTGGTTGCCATGCATGTACACTGTTCGATCAGTTTGCCGTTGTGGGTAAATTAAGCTGACCTTGGATTGAAAATCTAATAAGGAATACATCTTCTCCTAGTCTTCAAAAGCAAGCATTCTTCGGGGAGACCTACAAAAACGAGACATCATTTCAGCCCTTTTCCCCCGCGATTTTTATATTTCTACCAGAGTTGCCACTTTTGATTTCCCTCCTTTCTATCACAAAATGTCGCCGCGCAGCAATCGAAGTGTGGTGTTCAGTCATGTGTACTGTGTCGCAATGTCTCACATTGGAAACAAGATTCCTATTCAGATGTTTTTTCTGTTCTTTGTATCCTCTCTTTCTCTTGCCTTTCTCTTTCTCTTTCTGTCTTTCTTTTTTTTTTTTTACTTCCTCGGGTTTTTCTTTGATTGACTTCTAACTTACCGTTGAGAATTGACAGTATCGATCTACACACTTGAAAGAAACGCACAGATGAGTAGATCGCAAAGTTTGAAAGGAGCGAGGTTTTTTTGATTAATATTTCTCACTTTGTAAAATTCGCACAATACGCGCGGCATTTTTCTGAAAACCCAGCAGCCCTCAAAGACAACATTTACGTTTTTGCCTCTGCTCCCAGCTGACTCGCTGAAAGTATGAGCGTACAATATCTACGCCACCAAACTCTGACATGAAAAGAAGGGAAGGGAATGCAGCGGAGACTGTGAAAATTTCAAACAAAGGAGTAGAAGCATAACTCAGGCGTTTGGAGACTTCGGGAATGAAAAGGGGCTGAACAATTATACCCGTGTTGTTGTTTGCTTCTTTTGATTTGTTAAGGAAGGAGTGCGAAGATTTGTCAAATTATCCTAATGAATTGGTCGGCGGGTGTACTGTGTTTAAACATACTGGTTGTTAATGCGAAACCCCCCCTAACAACTGGCGTGGGTCGTTTCTTAATCATGGAAAGCCAGTCGTCTGAGTGGAGGCCACACCCCTTTCATCAACTATAAGGTGCATATGTAAATAGTCCCCAAGACACTGTGCCTCTTGTTCCGTGCTTCCCGATACGGTCCTACCGCTATGTGTAAAGAATCAGATCTTTGACAAGGCGAGAAAAGTAAAGGTCCCGCTTGGCCCATCCACTAATTATGATTAGAAAATTTTGCATGGGTGGAGGGAGAAAGAGGAGATGAGGAAGAAAGCAAGGAAATGTGAAAATATGGTAAATTGAAAGCCTGTTTATTGTCTACTGATCGCCCAACCGAAAGAGAAAACTGCGACATTAAGTGCCGCTGCGCACGCGTGTACTGGGGCAGAGGGACCAATAAGTGGTGCAAACATGTCTAGGCTACGGGCATCCATACTCCTGTTCGGGAGGGTTGGGGCACCGAGAGAGAGGTGCCCTAGGGGAATCGCCTCAACAATCAGTTTACACATGTCGCGCGAATGGGATGAAAGGCATAGCGCAGCATCTCGCCGCATCGCACAATGGCGGAGCCTCTGCCAGGGCGCCACGGGGCATTACGTTCTACACGCAGTCATCGGCGGAGACTAGATACGCCCCATTCGTCACGTGACATCCAACTTCGCCGCATCATGGAGCGCCATGGTGTGCATTCACTGACGCCACGCAAAAAAAAAAAAATCACCATCGGGGATATACGCACGCGCAGAGCGCGGCCTCCGCACCCCTAACATACCTCACTTTCTCCTCTTCGCTGTTTGAACTCGTAACGCGCGGAACCCCGTTCTCGCTGTCTTGCTTAAGTGTATTAAATTGTGATTACTCACCGAGGTTCGTCAGGGAAGTGCCTTGGCTGCTAGTCTCAATTCCGATCCTCATCTGACTTCTCGGCGACTATCTCACAGGCGGCTATTACAACTGACAGAAGAAGTTTACACGGAGTCCTTACGCAATATCCATAACGTATGCACTGATTGCAAGATACTCCAACTCGTTTTATCAGGAGCGTTCCTTCAAGTTACATGAATTCCCTTTTCTGTAGGAATCATCATCAGTTGCGAAAAACGAATACATACAATAACGCCAGCTTGACATCTCACTGTGTGTGTGTTCATGAGATGCACTAACTGGCCAATCAAGAGCGGGCTACGTGATTACGTCACGGCCAGGCAGCGTTAAACACCGTCTTCATCTCTCAATTAGATCGACTCGTCTTATCTCGTCTTATCACATCACACTCATCCACTTCTATCTCCTCTGCCGAAATTAACTCCAGATAAACTCCATCAGTTGGGAGAACCCTCCAAGCACGTCCAAAAGAACAGATGCATTAATTGTTATCTCCGCAACATACATTACTTTTCCAAAAGCACACCCCCTGTCGTGAATCCAAATTTTGTCGATATTTGGTCAATATTTTAAAGACAGTTGGTCTTTGGCCGTTCCATTGCTAGCATGATGGATTACTCTTCTTATTTGGGCCAAAATGCCTACGATTCCTGTCTCGGTGGTGTTGAAGGAGCGGGACTGGGAATCCCGACATCTTACGGAGAATTCCCGGGCTCGGTCAGTTCCCAACCCAGCCAGGGCTATCCGTACAGCAGCCTCCGACCGTCGGTGAGCTACGGGACTGGAGCGGGCGGCATGGCGGGAACATGTAACCTGGCTTCGATGATGGAGCATCAACAAATGTCGCAGTGTTCTCCGTATTCCAGCGGTAAGTCCTTTCCACAACAAAATTACACCTTAAACGGAAAAAAGAGCGTGCCTTTTTCCTGGAGGGTGAGGTCTAACTGAATCCCGACTCTCCAATCTCCCCAATTGCGGCTTAAATCGTATCAAGTCATTTTTATATCTCTAAACTCCTTCATTTATAGAATTAAGCGCGGCGCTTGGAGAACCAACTCCCCTATCCCCGGTCCCCTGTAACCTCTAACTAAGTTGATCAGGTCCAAATACAGTTTGCTGCCCGCCAAATTACATAACGACATTTACACCGAAGTTAATTCGATCAATTTTGCCCAGTTTTGTTTTTTGAGCGCTTTAGTGTCGCTGATGATCGTTCATCATGTGATTTGTCTTGTCTTGATTTGATTTGTTGGTAAATTATTGGTAATTTCGTTAACAGCTGGCGTGCGCGTCCAGCAATGACATTAGTTCCGTTTACCAAGTCGGTCTGCCAGCTAATTCGAACATTCTCCCTCTTTGCAGTCACCAAACCAATTTCGATTTTCTATTTGTTTATGTTACGCTTACCTTGCCCATCAAATGTTTTTTTTTCTCCCTTCTGAATCCCGTTCGTGGAGACTGTGTGCATTTCAGAGCTTGTAGTTCAATAAATTTGCGCTGGCAGATATAGTCAGCATGTGACCCTGAGTTTGAGAGCCAAATGATGTCCTTGTGTCATGATGGTGGGAAAGCCAAAATTGAAAATAAAAAAGACTTATTTTAAACACGTTGCTAAGTTAATTAAATCGATTAAAAATTTTCCTTCTCTTTTTCTTAAACATACATGTATTATGCACATACTTACATTCTAATATAATTTATATATATATATATATATATATATATATATATATATATATATATATATATAGTCTGCTTTCTTGCATTTTGACAATGTTAGTAGCAAACTCCCTTGCCTGGTGTATCATACAAGATTAATATTGATTCTAAAGTTCGTTGTCATATCAACGTTTTTTAGAATTGTTTTATAGAATATAGTTCTTTTTCCCCCTTTTTTGCAGGTCAAATCCCCATCCCACTTCTTGTTTTAAATTCAGCATTCGTCTCATTGAGAATCAATATTCATGCATCGTTTGTATAAGTCAATGTGTCAGAAGAAACTGCGCGAAATCTGTATATGCATTTACGACATAAAGATATTAAATGTCAGGCTTACAGCTGGAATTTCATGTTCTCCAGAATTGAATAAGGCACGGGCTCTAGTCATTATCCTTCTCTATACTTTGGAGAGGTGCATACAATGGGAGCCTTTGGGGTTATTTGAACAAGTGGTAGATTCAAACATGAAGCAAATATAGCGCAAGTATAAGAACGTTACCACTCTGTTGACAGTTCGGAAACTAATTTGAAATCCCATGCCAATTCTCTGAAACCATATAATGAGTAATCTCACAAACAGCAGAAATTATGAGAGCTTCTAGGAAGAAAAGGCATAATATGTTGGCTTAAAATGGCTTTTGATGAAAGAAGGAACGGAAATAAAAAAAAGCAGGGAAAATATACGGAAAATATAAAGGTGATGCATCTCCATTTTCACAAAATCGAACGCCAGCAACAAGAACATGTCTTACAATAGCATTATTACCCGTAATAAAATCACCTCTGCAAAGACGTAGCATTTGCATTCCTAATTGATTAGCTAAATTCCGTCCAAATCCAGGCTCGCACGTTCGCCCTCCCTCTAACGTCGACGACGTTTGCCTTTTGAATAAACAGGAACAAAACTTCGACAAGGAAACTCGCACGACTGAATAGCCTTTTTCCTCAACGCGAGGAACATTACATTAGCGAATTGGTAATTCACACAAATTGTATTACTGCATTGTTTACGCCAATGAGGAGGGCTAAACTGAATTTGGCGGGAACAAATTGTCACTATCAAGGCATCGCGAAGTAAAGGAGGGTGCAACAGTTATTAAATAAATCTCAATTGAAGAAATGTTTAGCTCTGCAGTGATGATATAAAATGCACCAGGAGTCCGCTCAAGCAGTTCTTTTTTTTTTTCATCAGTACTTCATGTGTTTTGTTTTTTCATGTTAAGCAAAAGATCTCTTTTTGGCACAAAACAGAAGACAAAAGGGCGACGTTGAACTGTTTCTTTTCAGAATGATTTTCAGAATACATTGTGATAAAATAATAGTCATATATATAATATTCTACAGGAACACGAATTTGAACCTAAAGATAAAGATATATGATTATGTTAGTGATGATTTTCTCCCTTCTCTGTTTGGTCTCTTTTGCGTTTTCGATATTTTGAGGTATATGCATTCAATTCAATTTCAATTTCAATTTGATTTTCGTATTTCTCGATGGAAAATACATAGAACAATTATAACAAAATACGATAATAGGGTCTTGCAATTCTTTAACTCAAAAAGCTTGGTTATGTAACAGACTTTATAATTCATCCTACTTACTTTACTTTACTGAGGTAGCAAACAGGTAGGTATCTGGTTTATTATCCAAACAGATCGTCAGAAATAATCATTATTCTTGTTGAGTGTTCGTCTTTCATTCATCGGACAAAGGACTATCCTTCATTATTTAGTTTCCCTCTTTCCTTTCATTCTATTTCGCCTCACGCACCTCCTTTAACTCGGATGCCAACTTCTTTTCCGCGACATTCCTATTCAATCGGCAATCTTACAATTTAGCAATTTCCCGGCAACTCGACAATTTGGATGTGATTTAAGTACGGTTATCGGTGCCGAACTGGCGTTTGCTCAAGTAATTGCGGAGCATCCCAAACGAATTAAATGCTATTTGAGGACCCATCGTGCTACTTGATAAACAAGAAGTGACTAGCGGTTGATTTGAATCGGATTTCAGCCTTCTCCTGCCTGCAAAATTTGTTTGGAAGTCAACGTCACGAAAGGCGGAGGGAGGAGAAAAAAGAATCAGGGTAAATGTACAAAGACTTGTTGGTAAAATCCTCGCTTAGCTCTTCAATCCCCTTTCTTTATTCAGTCGATTACTGGGAAGGTGCCGGATAGCATGCTCTAGCTGACTTCTCCAGGAGAATATTGCCCGTAGCCATGCATGCTATTTCATCTTTTTTTTTTCCACGTGTGCAATGTCTGTGCCTTTTTTTTTTAATCCAGTCCCCACAAAAAAAAAAAAATGAATAGTGATTAATTAATGTAAAGCGATATGAGTGGCCCGTGCACAGTCCGATCTCGTCTGGAGAATCCGCGGGCTTTTCCGACTCAAATTCCAGCGAAGGAACACGCACCCAATCAACCCCGCGCTTCTCCGCCGATGAGATTTTCTCCTTCCCGCGTTTTTTCCTCCTCCCGTTGATGCCCACCTAACATCTCCTTAGCTACGCATCCTCCTTTTCCCCGCCATCGTCACACAAGGAGGAAAAGTCATCTGCCAAACCCAGGCAAGAGGCTATCCCCTAGGTGTGTGAAGGACCCTATTTCTGATTAAATCAAGTTGCCCATCATCGTCCTGAACATGCACAAAGGTAGCTTGAGCGTTGAGAGGGATCGTAATGAAATTGTCCATCCCATTTTGGAGGGGGTCCAGGTTTTTTGCCATATTTAGTATCATGTTTTGTGTGGAGATTAGCACCATCCTCAGTACTCGATTTTTTCCCCCTTTGCTCTACGCAACCTAAGCACACACTAGGGGATAAAGCTTATATATAGATATGACTGACAGTCGAATTATACATCATTTCCTGAGCTAAAATGTTTTAGAATCACAGGGCTATGTCAGGAAAAACACTATGTCATGTCATGTCATGTCATCTGGACTATCCTACATACGCAACTAGTGGAAACAAGATTTTAAAAAAATGCCGACATGAAAAACGCCTGGAGAGCTTCATTACACGAAATATCAACAGAGCCCTGCTCATTTATGTCTTCTGAAGTATATTTTATTCCGATGTAGTGCAAGAGACATCTTCAAAAGAAAAAAAAAAGATAGTGTTCTACTTCATTTTCACCGGCTAACTCTAATTCACTATTTAAACACACGAAAAGCAAGAACTCAATTTCGACATTAGGTACGCGGAAATGTAAAAAAGATTTAAAAAGTACACACACACACATCGTCATATTAAGATGCCTTCCTGTCAATAAGAGTAACATGATTTCCCCATAAAAATACTGAAATTAATGTCATCCCTCAAATATCTTTTTTTTTTCAAGTTGAAAGAGACGGTCGGTTTTTCTTATCTGAAGCATCAATTTTGATGTGTTCATGCCCGTAAAGTTCAGTGGCAGTCCATGCTCCAGTTAGCTTTGATAAAAGAGTGGCATCATAATATAAACAAAATGGTAGATTTATTCATTAAAGGAGACACTAAAGTGGAGTTGTGATATTGACGTATCACAGGCTTTTTCGAAACGACGTAATATGCAAATGAATTGATAATGGTGCTGCATAATTTCACAAGTTTCCAAAAAATCTCTCTCATACAGGATTTCATCAGATTTACTTTCTTTAATTGGAATCAGAAATCAAGATTTGGGATTGAATTCTTCATATCTAATTATTGCCATTCTTTGAATAATCTATATAGGAAAGATTTGTTCCCTTGGGATGAAATAAAACTTCAATCTCACAATACAATAGGAGGATTACACATAGTTCCTATTTATAGATAATTGATAGTCAGCTTTCAGGATACCTGCGTCTATTTGTGAACATTTTTATAATAATGAGAGTTCAATAAGTTGATCAAGTTAACAATCTCAATGAGATAATTGATATTGCCTCCATCCCAACTACACCTCAGTCAATTTTGATTGTGAAAAATAGAACAAAACATACTGCAAAAAGTGACTGCACTGTTGTTGGTGTTAGTGTCGTTTTATTGTTACGGGGTGTATGACGTCTGGACATGATATTCATGTCAATCTGTAGATTTTGACAAATTCTGTAAATAGAAAAACACTACCAAGGAAGAAAGTATAGTTGTCAATCATTATTCCACTAGAAGATTTATTTCGCTATAAAAGAGCACAACAGCATATAAAAGTTGTGAAAAGGACATGATCATTAACATTGAAAATTGCAGAATGAAATATATAATTAATGTCACGCTCAACATAAAGGATGCTGCTTCATAATATATCCGATTGATTAAAATCTGCTGTAGTAAAGACTTTAATTTTCTTCATGACAAGGTAATAGAAAAAGTCAGGTTCACTAGGACCAAGACCTATTATTGTTGATTTTCCTTCCGTTGTTGGATATGTATGGGTTTTTTTTTTCTATCATATATCATCACCCAATCTGTTGGTTGGGTATATTTTCTTTTTGTCACTGTTGTGTTTTGTCTGCAGTGTGCCTTTTTTTTTTCATTGTTAAAGCCCGCCGATCAATGAATAGAATCCCACCAGTAATCCCCCAGTATGAGAAATTACCTCCTCCCGCTTAAAGTACAACCAATCGCTGGTACAATAATCATCGACTGCGCTTTCCAATCCGCCCGACTTGTACAGAAATCATTTCGAGGACACGGCAGGTCAATTATGGAAATGTACCCGTATTGTTTAAGAGATTGCTGATAAAGAGACATAAGAGGAGGGGGTGAAAATAGACCGGTCATAATCCGCTTTAAGGACGCTCCCAGCTACTATGAATTGATTTCGCCATTATTCGTCGCGTTCCGCCCGCCGTGGCGCACAGACAGCACCCGCTAAATCCCCCCAAACAGAAAGGGCAGTAGCGGATGCCAACTTTGGCGCGCCGTTCCGCATTCTCGCACGCGACAGAAGTGCAGAAATGCTCCATATGGGCAGATTTTGAAAGCCACAGCGCTCTCGCCGTTCTCTCGTGCCCGTGCCACCCGCCTAGATCCTTATCGGTCCCCCGCTTGTCAACCGATGCGTATTCGCAGAGTGCCATTTATACAGACAGCCTTTGACATGATACCGACTGTGTGAAGTGAAAGGAGTGAACGTTCAATTGAGAGCGCCATAAAATGACGATATCATATTCATTAGGGTCAGGCCTGACAAATGATGATGGATCGCGTAAGAGAGCGATCCAGTAAAGCCAAAAAATCATTATTATGTGGCGTGTAAAAAAGCCGGCCCAGCTAGCAGATAACCGTTGAATCACGAACGTTACCTTTCTTTCCTGTATCTTATGAAAAGCTTAAAACATCGATGCATTTGTCTGCAGGAAACCAGATAGCAATAATTGGCGAAATCCACGTTCCCTGAAGCGGCATAGGGACTACGTAACGCTTCGACGCTGTATCACTGTAAGATATCTCCTAACATCGAATCGTTATCTAAAAATAATACAAATATTGATATGCCGTATCAATCTCAGGTAAATAGTTTCCACAAAAATAGAATAAAAATTGTTGTCATTTTTGTTGCATCTCGTCTATAATAATTCATTGAATGACATGCAATATCTCCTTTCAATTTCCTCAAGATTGCAACAATCAAAATGAAATGGATCATTTCCTCTCCTATTCAGTTCACTTGCCACAAAATATGCCTTAAACACAAAAGTAAAGAGATGAGAAAAAACCCACCTATTTCACATTTACATATTGATACATACAAGATTCAGGAAAATCTCAATTTGAAGTAGCCCTTATTAAGAGTTTGTCATCCTTAAATGCTGCTAGATATGTGACCAGTTGACATACACATGTCTCTATGGCACGCAAAAAAGACTGTGATCAACCTCCTATTAAACAGTTGTTATGTACGCATTTTCTGTCTCCGATCAGTTCAAATACTTGGTACGCTATCAGTTCCTGATTCATATGATTTCTTGAGTCCTGCCACCCTTGACGGGTGTATCTTCAGCCGCATCATGCATAGTTATTGTATTCATCTAGTAATTATGTGCGTAGTTTTATGCGAATTTCTATCCCTGTGTTAGGGAATAACTGTACACGTTTTAAATCGATGTGAATTGGTCGTTCTATTGATATAAACACAACGATGTCTATCTATTCAGAATGAAATCGAAACCGTGTAATAGTGTTACCGCAAAGTTACTTTGTGAGCAAAAAAACCAAGCCAATCCAGTAAATGAATAACACTTAAACCATTACAAAATCGTTTGAAGACAATAAGCTGTAGGGAAAATTATTGAAATTGATCCAGACGTGTATAAGGTGACATAATTTTGTTACATTAGAAGTATTGCACCTACAAAGACAGTTTTGATTACAGTATCATAATGGCTGGGATTTTTTTTTTACATCATCTGTTATAATGTTTTGGTAGGAATAAGTAAGAATCTCCCATAAAGTGAGACATATTCTGGATTCTCCGTTGCAGGATTGCTGGAATAAACTGAAAGGTCGGACTGTGACATTCCGTATGTTTAACGTTCTCCACATCAATGCCATCTAAAAACAAAATGATTATGGCTGGTGTGTGTGCATGTGTGTGCATGTGTACTTTGGCATTTTTTTGTTGTTGATACAGTCATATATTATGTAGAATTGGAATAAAGTCCATTGATTGAACACACACAATACAAACCGTTTTTCAAAGAGAAGAGTAAAACATTCTATATAGAATTTATTTTTTTTTCTAGCCGGATGCTTTTCGTCGTAATCTGTATATCTCCTTACTATCTCCTGGCTTTTAGCATATCCCTGGCTTTTGCAATTAAAGATATGCCGTGAAGTACTCCCAAAACTTTAGCTACTAAAAATTTGATATTTATTCAGGAAATCAAACTGAGTAAATATCTTAATAGTATATGTGAACGGTGATATCAATATATATACGGCCAACAAATATGACTGCTTTCAAATTGTTGAAATGTATTCGTTATTATTCAAATCTTCTTGTTTTTGTTGAAATGTAATCATTTTTGGTTCTCGAAAACGTTGATGATATTATCTGACAATGAATAAAGAATAACACACGAAAAGCGTTTAAACAGGGAGGTTAACCCTTTCAGTGCCAATAAGTCAAATGTACACAAATGTCACACACAAACCTATGGAGAGGAAATCAATGTGGCATTCAGAGGGTTAAACATTCGTCGCTATTGTTGGAAAAGCAACGAGATTTCAAGGAAGAAAATATAGTATTGATTCAAATCAAATTCAAACAGGTAATTTTGGACGGTGTAAGAAACCATTTTTTAAATGAGGCCATTTATAAATAATCTACGAGATATTTCATTACTTATCCATTTATGGCAATATTTATCCGCAATAAATCACGTTATCGGAGTAAATTTAATGTCAATTACATATTTTCAGACTTTTGATTCAAGAAACAAACATTTTGACATCATAGTTTTTGTGTTTATGTGACGTAATCATTTTTTATCTTGTAGTTTTACCCATAGTGTATTTAACCAATTCGTTCCTAATTCTACTGTCATATATCACGTTGATGTTCTATATAGTTTACAGTTTCTAATGGCTACGCTGGATAAGATATTTCTCTAGTTTAGATTATAATCAAATTCAGTAAGCAACTACGCTATTATATACGTTTCCTGACTGGTGAGGTATCAAATTATAATTTGACTTATTTTCGTTCTTACATCTGCTGGTGGACAGTTTGCAAAGAAGAAGAAGAAGAATCACATGATTACAATTCAATTCTGTGTCAAAGCTTTACTTAAAGTTGTACCTACTCAAAGTTGACCGATCAAGATGGCTGCCGTACAAAATGACAAGACTTAAACTTAGTACTTATCTTTTTATGTTTTTGTATGTATGTATCTTTTTATGTTTTATCAGTTAATCTCATGGATCTCTTGCACAGATGGATCCGTTACATATGCGATACAAACAATTAACGTATAAACCAAATTCACTAGAAGATTCCAATACATTAAGAAACAACACAGAATGAAACACCGTTAAGTAAGTTAAGCAACATTTGCACCGGTTGTCATTGTATCATACTTTCTCGTTGACGTAAAAAGAATCGATTCGGACGAGAATCACGATCGTTTTCTCGATATACACAGGGGGAAGAAACGTTGGAAAGAAAGTATAATTTCTCAAATGACATCTTTCATTCTTGTAAATCACATGTGAGCATTAAAAAGACCTCAAGTTCATCTTTTTATTGCTGCATGCCCTCTCCTTTGCAAGACGTCGAAAGATCACGCGCTATCAGCGAGCTAGCATTACTCCAAATAATTAATCAAGTCTCTCCCCGCTAGTCGAAAGAAAAATAAATCACTGTGATTGTTTGAGCGATGCGGAGTTCACTCTGTTCAAATTAGGAGATGTTTAAATGTTGACATTTGGACGTCTATATTCCAGTGATCGTCTCTATGTGTAGCGGGGGCCCCAGTGTTTGCTTGTCTTCGCACGAGAAAATGGCAATATCATTGGGCGATGAAGTAAGGAGGTAAGGGGGGAAAGGATGGTTGTTCCACGACGAGATTGAGCGATGCGGGTCGATACCAACATATGGCCGGGGTTCCCCCGCCGCGACAGACGGCGAGAGGTTGCGCCTCCGCCTTTACACGGGTATACGGGGAAAAGGGGAAGACAGAAAAGCGCGGGAAATGAAGGAAGGAGACAACGAAGGAGATAGAAACTTAAAGAGCACAGGAAAAGAGATATAGAAGAAGAGAAAAGATATATTATATATGGAGAAATGATAAAGGGTCGTATATAGAGTGAGAGAGAAAGGGAGAGGGAGAGTAGCGGGCAGACAGGCAGAGCGTAAAGAAAATAAAAATCAATCAATCAATGAATTAATAAGGATCTCGGTCCGTGGCGTGGATGGGACGATGTGGAGGGGAGTTAGAAAATCGTCCTTTTCTTGTACTCTATAAAGTCAGAGTGGCTCATACATGTAGGTGTACTATAGGGCATGTGTTTATGAAGTGTGTGTGTGCGTGTGTGTGTGTGTGTGTGTGTGTGCGTGTGTGTATGTGAGTGAGTGTATCTGCGTCTGTGTATATAAGTATGTGAAAGGAAGATGGGGTTTTACATTGACTTCTGTTTCGGGAAAATAGGTGGGAGGTTTCTATTACTGTGTAATTATGATGTAAAATTATTTGATATTACTTTACCATTTTACTTATAAATTCTGCCTGGCAAGACAGGGAGAATAATAGCAGCTTTTGGAATGAAAAATAAATCCATTTTTATAGATATAAAAACTATATTTCAAGAGGTATTTTTTTTTAATAAAATGAAGTTATTTTAGAAAAGATTTTATAGAGTGGATCATCTGTTTTCTATTTTCCAATCTAGTTTTTTTTTTCATTTGTGCTTTGTCTCTGTGTTACAATTTTTCTTATCTATGTTATGCTGAATCAAATGTGTTTTGTGTTTACCCATGTACACATGTCTGAAAGGTCAAATAAATAAATAAATAAATAAATAAGTAAATAAATAAATAAATAAATATAAATAACAATAATGATAAAAATAATAATGATAATAATAACAATGATAATAATTTGGAAAGAGGTAAGAAAGAATATGTTATATGTTAACTGCTTAAGATCATCAATGAAATTATTCAGCATTTCTTTTTTTTTAGTATCTAAGTTGAAGAATGTTAATAGACTTCATTTTCAGATAAATTCAAATACGTTGAGAAAATACGTGCATTTTATCTTCAAAATTATGAGCAAGCACAGTGCGCACCATTTATCCCTAGGTATTATACTGCTGAATTATCTACCGTTTAAGATAGACGGAAACGTATACATCTTATCAAGGATCTTCTTCACGATGATTTTTGATGGTTCCATGACATTTGCTCATGTGACAATTGCTCCCATTGAATATCTATACAAGCTAAGCCAAACATAAATTCTACCCGCAAACATAGCCATATAGCCCTAATCCCAATCCTCACATCAAACTAAAGCCCTTTCACAACCCTAACGAGGCTAACTATAACAAGTCCTTGGATAAGATAAGACCGGAGCCATTGTACAGTTGCAGAAGCAAATGTCGTGACACCCTTTTTTGATATCGATAGAGGAACATGTTTGAAAGCGAATTATAATCCGACAAGGAATTTGTTGTTGTTGTTTATCATTCTGTATATTCGGAAGAAATGAATGTTTCTCCCTATAGCAGCACTGAAAATATTTTCTTGTTCCACTTTTATTTTTGTTATTCTAAGTTTAGTAAGTATTTGTAAGGGTTTCTTTTTTTTTCTGAGCAATTGTTAAATGTGTGTCACTTTCCATGAGCTCCGTGGATTTGGGAATCTACAAGGTTAATGAAAACAGTAACTGCCGCTGATGATCACCGAAGTCAGGCGTATCGAATTCATCATTTGATTGATTTACGTCTCTCCGACACACTTGTAGCCGTCCTTTTGTCATCCCTTTCTCCTCGCATGAAGGAGGGGAAAGAGCGGCGGTGAAAACTGACAGGCGGAGTTTATTTTGTTTCGCGCGAGGAAAATTCAGACCCATAGGCCAGTAATCTAACCACGTTCCCGTGGCTATAGTGGGTGAGTAAACGACACGGAAAGTGGAACAGGATAAGATAAATTAAACGCCTCATCAAGTGAAATAAAAAAGATTGCTGAAACATCTCGCTGAAATCGTATCCGTTCCGAGTTTCATGTTGTTTCTCTTTAAGTCAGGCGCTATAGCTCATGAGCTTCTGGGTCGGTGGGAACGTTTCGGGGCGCACACCCGTCAAACATTACAGCGTGAGCATAGAGAATGTAACAACAGAGTGACGCAGACGGGCCTACGAAGAACAAGCCAAGTCTTTGCAAAAACTTTTTTTTTTCAGTCTTCCCTTTTCCCCCATCGGAATACCTGGAAGTAAAATCACAACCACATCAATTGGCGTGTTTCCCCCTAATGTGCAAGAACTCTAATTTCAGGTCAGCAGGCGGGAAGGAAAGAGGGAGGGAGTGAGGGAGGGAGGGAGGATTGGAAGGAAGGAACGGATTGGAAGATGGGGAAGAAAATAAAAGAAAGAGAAAGGGGGAAAAGGAGCCAATTTGTTTTTAATGTCCCTGGAAGTATTGCCCCCCTGGTTATGTTGCCTTTGTTGGTGCGGTTGACGCTCATCATTTCGTCTCCAGTTTGTTTTCGCGCTGATTGGTAAAGGGATGAGGGGTTTGCTGAGACAATCTATAGAGAGTTTCATGTATCGGTCTCCAGCCGGTTGCAAGTCAATAGTGGTTAGGGGTGATTTTCTCGATCAAACCAGAGCCACACAACAAACAATTCCGGCGAAACGGAAACAGCGACAAAAACTCTTAGGATTTGGGCTTTCAATCTCAATCCCATTTTTCTCCTTCCTCTTTTCTTCTTCTTCTTGTCCTCTTGAAATCGAATTTTGAAGATTGTTGGGACTCTAAACATCTTGAATTAGGGGTGACAGCTTAGATATTATCGTATTGTCTGTTGGACTATCTTGTCTCTGAATAAATGTTTTACCAGAGATAGCTGTTTCAAAGCTGCGCTTCGCCATGAATCTCCAGTCTTTTCATTTCCTACACTAAATATCTTTCATTTTTACAAACACCAAAAGCCAACGTTGAAACTATAAATCTAGCTCAAGGTGGAAATCAAGAATAAGAAGCTTGAAAATATTGATCAACTTCCAGACCAAGCTGTGTTGTCTGTTCAGAAATACCACCTAGCGCAGACAGAGTGGTTATTTTGTTTTACACTTCTTCTTAAGTACAGATTGTGTTGCACAGTAAAACTTGGCAAACATAGTAGAAGGGAGGTCACTAAGAATAAGAAGTCTGAAATGATCCTACAATTGCCATTCCCATGTTATAAACATTGGCAGTTTTTAAGTGATACGCAGTCGGAGTTTGGCGGCAGCACATGCAGCCAGTATAGACAACGTTGCGCACCGGGGCGATCCTGGCGATGGGTCACATGCAAGGACGATGGAGAACAGATGCAGCAGAGGTAACCTACTCCCGTGGTTGAATTTCGAGGCCCGTAGGCGCTCCAGGATTATGATACCATATTCTCTCCATGGAAAGAAAAACTGACTGAGAAAAGACTCAAAACTATGGAAATAGTATGAAACTATGGAAATGGCTGCGTTAGGACCCAGCACGAGGAATATCCATACATTTGGGGTAGAGGGAGAGATAAAGAAAGAAAGAGAGAAGAAGAGATATAAGAGAGAGAGAGAGAGAGAGAGGGGGGGGGGAGAGTTATCGATGATATCGTGGACGAAGGAATTTATACCGGTTTTCTTCTATGCCAGCTGAGAGGGCTATTCGGCCTGGGGCTACATTGCTCATCGTATCGCCTTGTACCAACAAGGGATTCGACAATCACTTGATTACTCGACTACTGCTTCAGCAAGCCAACAATGAAAGGAACAGTTGAGATATAAGAATATTTCCTGTTAACCGTGATGAAAAAGATGAACTAGAGTTGATGATATTTTTTCAAAAAAACCGTTTAAATTAACGAGTAACTGAACACGGCATTGATTGGTGCGAGTTCGAATTGCGTTGGTTTATTTCAGCAGTACTGATATAGTCTAGATTTGATAAGGAATATAAGGTTTCATAATAGTGTTTTTGACGAAGGCAAGAATTCAACCATTCTCAGTCTCTTACTCTGTCATATATCTCAATATACCAATCTATCTCTCTATTTACTTATGCTTAGTTTTATTCTATTTTGTTTCTTTCGCCTAAAATATTGCAAAGACTGTCGTTAAAACAAGTATAAGGTGCACAACGTATCAAGTGGCAATATGGAATTAAGACCTAGGTCTCGAGAGAAAAATCAAATATCCAACGATGATGATGATTATGACTGGGAACCCTAAATTCATTTAAAAATCTAATCTGACACCTGTATTCAAATCCCCATTGTCATCGCTAAGTGGCGTAATACGAGAAACAAAATTCATAACATGCATCAAAGGTTGACTAAGCTGGGAAAGAAGATACTAGTAAACGAGAAGAGATATATGGGGGGATGGTAGAGAGGAAAGTGAAAGAGAAAGAAGGAAAAATGTTAAAAGATAAGAAAAATAAAAACTAATGATGTGTTTACCTCGGCGATTGTTTCTATACGTCTCGCTTTGTATTGCAAGGCATATTCTTTTTCTTCTGAGGTGTTGTTAAGTAATGAATTTGTACCGCTTCGAGCAGCCTATATATAGACCTTATTACAAGAATAAAAGTCTTCTTGAAAGATATATTTTTATTTCTGTATAGTTTCATCGCTAATCGGGAGTACATCCACCAAACTTGATATCATTTTGAAAAAATATATCCCTCCCAAGATGGACTTTTTTGTCTTCTAGTTCTCGCGACACATTAACATGTTTGTAACACGAAAGGATATTCAAAATACAAGCACACATATACCCATTTTGGTAGGACTTCAATACTAATTAACTTCCGGTTCAGTACGTATCAGAAAGGAAGTGCATTTCGTCTGCTGTCTGACTTCGAGAAAAGGGTAAAACCGATAGCCTACTGTGTGTTTCGTGGTTTGTTTTTAGGCTTACCTTGTGCTCCTCCTGTGCTTATTGCTAGAAATGACAACACATTAGCCAAAATTAGGGAACTATCAAGTTGATAATACTAGTGACCTGTCATGAAGAGTTTTTACGGGAAATTTTGCAAGCAGAATATAGACATAAATCGGCGCTGACTGCTCCATTGTTATAACTCTTCATTTTTTATATCTGTTGCAAAGTGCTTTGATCTACGTATCTTGACAGTGCTGGTTGTCAGAATGCATAAGATTGTGGAACAAATTTAGAATGATAAAAATCAATTTCAAGATTCCTATTTTTTTCCAATACAGAGGAAGGGAAAGATTGTGGAACAAATTTAGAATGATAAAAATCAATTTCAAGATTCCTATTTTTTTCCAATACAGAGGAAGGGATAATGAAAAAAAAAAAAAAAAACTGTTCATAGCCTTTCCCTTGCAAATTGTTTTGTTATCGTCTGCATAGTGTTTTAGCAAGTTATCATGGTGTCGATACCCTGCTATTAATGTTCCATGAGCGCATTTAAAACGAGTCATAATTCCAGTCATTATCACCATCTGCTAACTGACGCGTCAATGTTCATCCAGATTATGAAACAGTAATCGATTCAAACCAACATACTATCGCTGAAGTCCCGCGTGTGTGGCCGCAGACGGCTGCTGTCGCAGTTTGTGTGTTAAAGAAGGTAATCTTTTGATCCCATACTCCGGCGCGAAGTCATTAAGCGCGAGACTGAACAAATTTGGCACTCAGCTTGGTATCGATTTATCGATGAAGCGGATCATTATTCGGCTGGGATTTTATTTGTCTCCTTTTGTTTTGTCACACGCTTGGCTTTTGTTTTCCGTATCGACCAACTTCGTTGGAACTCTGGACACAAAGCATCCTGACAGCTTTGTTTTCAGCGCGCATATGAAATGATATTCATACTTTGAATAAACACCAATGTTAGAATTGTTCTAGTTGTAGGTTCACAATCAATAACGACATTTTATGGAATAGGTGGTCGCAGACGCGTAAAGACGTGTATTAATGACATGTTATTGCACAAAAAAAAAACTAAACACCCAAAACAACAGCACTATTTACCACAACCCCGATTAACACAGGCCCGTGGCTGTATTGTATTTGATTTCGTCAGAGTATTTTATTTTCTAATTTCATGTCATCTCCCTATATAGCTGTGATTCCGCTAGTAACCCCATTTTCTCTTTGCTTAAATTCTCTACCGCCAATATCTCAGTAAGTTCGTAAACATCTTCAATGCCATAACGATAACACAATCATAAGTCCTTAGCTGTCAACATAATTATTAAGAAGTGTCCTTGATAATATCATGAACCACTTTTACTTTTACTTATAATCGTGTGTTTGTTTGTTTGTTTGTTTGTTTGTTTTACCAACATTAGCACGAATAAGCATTAAAAACAAAGCCAAATTATTAGCGATGACAACGATTATGATGATTACTTGACAAATAAATATAAAAACTACAACCGTTCAGAGTTACATCTCCAATTATATGATAATAAAGATTACGATTGTGATGTCAGTTATGGTTAAAACAAACATAATCGTACTTAACAGTCACCGTATTTACTTTTCTTGCAAAACTCTAATTTCGTTCTTTTTATATGGCTGCAAAGTGTAAAACCTTTCTGAAGGTGTTATTTACAATATAGCAAATTTATTACCTTCAATCTCATGACTTTGGAATCTTAAAGATGAAGAATTATCGTCATATCTTAAGAAGTGCAATCATTTGGCAACACAATTAGACCACGTTACCGCCTCCTAATTGCCATGACAAGATGCAGTTTGTTGGAGGAAGGGCAATTTGGAACGTTACACTAATCAGAATCAAAATTTTATGGATTGGAGCGAGTTTCTTGGAGCATTCTTGCACACATGCGATCGCCATGGTTACACGTGAAAGCCTTTCGGATTTCTGTCCGGCGGAAATAATTAAGTTAAAGTCTGAATAATATCTAATTTTATTTTCGGCCGAACAAGCCAAATTATGAAGGAAACACTAGCTCCGTTAAGGCTGGGGGAAATCACCTCTTTCGCACAAGGGCAGAAACGTCTGGACAACCACGCATGCATTATGCATGCATTTGGCGCCTAAGAGTGTATATTATGTACATGTATGTACGATTGTGTGTGTGCCTGTGTAAAAAAACAAGGACTTCACAGCATTTAAATCACTACAGTAAAAATTGCTAACAATAGTCTCATGAATGTTTATGAGTTCATACAATATAGTGCACTTCAGTTGTATTTGAAGAAAAAAAAAAGATCATCTCGCCGGCATGTTATGAAGCCAGGCTTCTTACGCAATGATTTTCCTTATTGTCCTCCTTTTTTGTGCATGAATCACACATTACATTGGAAACTGACGGTTTTTGAAATTACGCATTATTTTCACACCAGAGGAGCTCCTCTCAGGGAACGAATTTAAAAGAATGATAACTTTTTTTTCGCCATATCTGTCGCTACTGAAAATAAAGTAGGGCCTATCCTTGCACGTACCTTAATTCTTCTACGCAAATAGGCAAACTTCCCCAGAAAATGGCAATAAAATTATATATAATTGTCAATTACTACATGTGCAACAATTCAAATACACAGGGATTACGTCAAAAGTCACTGCAAAGTTTCTTTCGGGTTTGTACAAATATTTGTTGTGATGTTATGTTATATTATGTTATGATATGTTATGATATGTTATGTTATGTTATGTTATGTTATGCTATGTTATGTTATGTTATGTTATGTTATGTATGTTATGTTATGTTATGTTATGTTAATGTGATAATGTTACAAAATGTTATTACTTCCAAAACAACACACACACACGGATACAAGCATAGTGTATCGTGTTATCATGTATGACGTAATAAATATACGTATATCATACCATGTTTACTTTTATTGAAATAAGAAAACAAAAACAACTGTCAAGAACACTTTTAGAACTTAATATTCCCTACTTCAAATCATCCATGAACGTACATTCTCGTCATTATGAATACAGAAACCCGTAATCGTAATTAGCAGCAAGAGTACTTCACACCATGTGTACGCGACAATCACTCCGGCTGAAGTATGACGCTGACTAGAAGTATATTATAACATCATGTCATTCAAAATGATACTGCATAAGTTCTACATAGCATTACTAGTACAAATGTACTTAAGCTGCCCTTACACACTGCTCTCTGCACGCTCGCATAGATGCACGCATGAATTCACGGTATCAAAGAAATCGCCACCAAACTTTCCGAACGCGTGGAGCGTGCGCCAAATGCTGCCGAGAAACCTTGCGAATCACCCCTTCAGTCGAGAACCATTACATTGGAAAAAAACCGCAACATTATAAGACAGCTAGCCAACGGGCTTCTCTGTGTAAAACTGCATGGCAATGGTACAACTTATGTAATTGGAAGGACAACTATACAAGAATCATTAAGTGTATTATACAGAATGTCATAACTTTGTAATTATCAATCTTATTTAATGCAGCTTGCTGATTGTCTCAACGGGACTTCACCTGTGAAGCGATAAAGCAGTGTTATGCGCGTGGCACCACTAGTGAGACCTATGAAATATGAGAAGACTTTTGCCACTTTGTGAGGTCTACGGACACGTGACTGAATGCAGTTATGAGACGTTGGGCAGAAGCAGATAATGTCAAGGGTCTCCCATCTCATCACGTTAGGCTGACAAGGAGGAAACTCTCAATTTTACCACAACAAACACGAGATCGCAGTTGCAATGTAGGCCTTATGTGTTAGCTAGGTTAGCACGGTTGAGGGCGCTTTGCTGATACGCGATTGTTTCTGTTATATTGCTTCGTTTTAAAATGGGAAATTTGTTACTTCCACCTTTCTTCACTATATCACTTCTATAACATCATAAATGTGGGTATAATAGTTTAAGTGCCAACCACAATAGTGATTTCTGTGATGAATGGCGTGAGTGATAATGTATTATTTTTTTTTGTGATTTTTTTTTTTAAGAAGAGACCATCATTTTTCAAGGATGTATCATAACTTTTGCGTTATTTCTGAATCACAGAAATATATAGTACGACTCACGCGCAAAAGCACATATAAAGCAGTCTACAAGACAGTAGGAAGAGATCTTATCTGCTTGAAAGCATTTTAATACAACTGCCAAACATATTCATATATCTCTCTCTCTATCTTTATCTCTTTCGTTCTTTCTTTCTCTTCCCTTTGTTGCTCATTCCTTTAGCCATGCTGTACCCCCCCCAAAAAAAAAAAAAATCTTCACGAGCAGTTTAATTTCAAAAACTGACAGCAGACTTCCCACAGTGAATTTGACAAGATTTACCACGGCTACACAAATCCTCGTGTTTAACATTCTCTTCCACACTTACGGATGAAGAGAGTGGTGTAAGGAGGAAGGGGGGGGGGGGGTTAATACCAAACAGGTATAAGAAAAACCAACAGAGTGGTAACACGCTTGCATAATGTACATTAACTATGCACAGACTATGGTGTGCGCGTGTAAATGCATGCGAAGATCCCCTTCTGAGCAGCCCGGCTCGTGAGCTCGAGAAGTTGGGGCGGCCTTCGGAAGGCACGTTCGCCTCACCCGTAATCGACGAATACGACTTAGGATCACGCGCTGCGTAGATAGTGCAATCAGGCGAGATGAAATACAATGTATGATTTCCTTCCTCTCCGCAATGATTGTGATATACGAGGAAAAACTTCATCCAAAATAGAAACACAGGCACATTGCTCTACATCAGTATGATACTCGCAGAGAGAGATGGAGAGCGAGCGAGAGTAATTCTTACATAGCCACAGTCATGCACTGTGTTATGCGCTGTTATTGTTGTCGTTTGTTTCAGGGGTGCGTATATTTACTGGCTTTCATCGCAAAGCTAATATACATGCGAGATAGCTTCGATTCTCGTTCAAAATGCCAGCATGTAAGCTAATAATTGTGTCACCTCATTAAACGATTCCTTCGAGTTCATTAAAACATGTATGAATTACTGATACGTTTCGTTTTAAAAGTGCCTGTGAATCACGAAACTCAATGCAATCTCTTGAATGACGCTTTCACGTGGTCGTGAACCGTATGTTGTTTTTTTTTTTTCTACATTAATTCTTACAGAACAGAACTGAAAACAGGATTCAATGAATGACGTATCATGGCAATTTCCGTTTAATATTTTCGGAATTCTTGCATTTGTTGGTCTCTATCAAGAAGGTTTTGATAATCTATAGTATTCAACAAAACGAAAATGATGCAAGGAAGTTTCAAAAACATTCTTATTTCTGTTTCACTTCGTCTCTGCTGATATTGTGATCATCTAGAAAATAAATTAAAATTCCCTTTGATATAAATTGACAAAATGACAGTCATGTCTAGTTTTCATTCAAACCTGAAACAAAAAATCAGGGGAATATTTTTTTGTATTTCATTATGTTTTCCTGAAGTAACAGATGTATGATAAGAATCTTAAATTTACACAGAAATTTTAAAACACGGTATGAGCAGGCAAATATTTATGATTAGATCATCATTAACGATCGCCTCTTTTTATTCCTCTATCCATCTTCAGCCGCTGGAATG
This sequence comes from Diadema setosum, assembly GCF_964275005.1. NCBI lineage: Eukaryota > Metazoa > Echinodermata > Echinoidea > Diadematoida > Diadematidae > Diadema > Diadema setosum. The sequence continues at coordinate 32,167,440 of NC_092695.1, forward strand.
CCGTACATGCACCGCATTCTGCACGAAGGCTCGGCCGCGTCCAACGGCCTGCACGAGAAGCGCAAGCAGCGTCGGATCCGCACGACTTTCACCAGCGCCCAGTTGAAGGAGCTTGAAAAGGCCTTCCAGGAAACACATTACCCTGACATTTACAAGAGGGAGGAACTAGCCCTTAAGACGGACCTCACTGAGGCCAGGGTCCAGGTACGAAACCCTCTTTTTTATATATATCGGTATACTCGGGTTTTTTTTTTTTTTTTAAGTATTATCAAGGAGTTACTACCTGGTAACTCCTTGGTATTATTTATACATGTATATCTATTGCAAATTGGTACATCTACTTGTATAAAATGTATGCTAATGTCGTGTGAATACATGTGCAAGGTTGGATGAAAGGTAAAAGAATTCTCAATGATTTGAAAAAGACATGTGGACATTCGTCATATTCGGGAATTCGATCTTTTCGATTATTTTTTTCAAACAAGTTAGGCATGACTTTTAAGCAGATGACTGTAATACGAATAGAGAAAACAACATTAAACTGGACACTTTTTATGTGGAAACAGATTTGGCAATATAGTTTAGTATGCAAAACAAGAAATTAGGCTTTATCATCAAACCCTGGCCAGGCTTGTTAAAGATGCAAAGAAACAGGGTTATTAAGACTTAGATTATTACTATGTTCGCCCATGTTATCTCATTGCGGCTGTTTTTCAGCCCTGATCACAAAAAGGCTGACAAACAAGACTATCGAATTCTTTGAATAATAATCATTATTGACATTGATTTATGAAAATAACCCTTTCGCTATCAACAGGATGATTATAGTGACGTGTTACAAACAAACAAACAACCAAACATCACCTTAAACGTTTGAAATGTATTTGTGCCATTATGTTTAGGTGTGGTTTCAAAATCGGAGGGCAAAGTTCAGGAAAACCGAACGCGCCAACGCCGCCGCAAATTCGTCAACCAATAATAATAACAACAACAGCACGAACAACAACAATAACAATACTGGCAACAACAGCAACACAAGCAACAGCAGCAGCAACAGCAGCCCCGCCAACGCCAGCGGTGGTGCCAACACCGGAAGTGCTACCACTAATGGGACTTCCGGTTCGACCGGCCAGCACGGAGCAGTCGGTCAGCTGCAGAACTCCCAGGGTGGAGTCGCCCCGGGACAGCCCAAGGTGGCGAGCGGTGCCGCGTCGCCGGTGAAGAAGAAGACTCTGAAAGCGGAAGACCTGTCCCCAGTGGCGCCCACGACGGGTAGCTCGGGAACAAACGTCAGTTCTTCTGCCTCTTCAGGTGAGAACCGACAACCTATTCTCAAATCTCTCCCTCCTCCCCCTCCTCTTTCCCCCACCCCCTCCCCTATTGCCGCCCCCTCACATTCCTATAGCCGGCAACAAACAAAGTAAAGAAGAGGGGTACAATATCATCTTTAAAATTGACATCGCTACCTACCACAATGGTGTATGAAAAAAAGAAATGTACAATGTACTTGCCAATGTTTTCTGGATGTTGTGCAATGTTTAGTGTTCGTTATTATGTTCTTACTATTTTATATTGGTTACTTCATTTTCATCAATTTCCTAAATTGTCTAAAATGACAATGAATGACATCATTATCGTACAGATCTTGTTTGTGAAAATCTTTCTCCACGCTTTACTCATAAAAATCATAAAATTCTAAAGAATTATTGAATAATTTCAAATGATTGCCCATTCAGTACTGTGTACTATACAGAAGAAGACGGTTCTTGAATATATAAGGCTGCAGATTAAAAAGAAATAATTGGCCGACATTGGAAAAAAGTTCTAAGAAATTACATCGAATGACAAAAGTCTAAAGGTTTACACGTTCTTTCAATCTAACGTATACTTTATTCTCAATGAATGACGATATCTCTGATACAATCATTACATCGTCTGGCTATAACATGATTTCAATGAAGAAAACAGAAAACTACACATGAGAACGATTCTTTATACATGTATCTTACGAATCCCTTTCTATTCAAACGAGTGTACATAAGAAATGAAGACGCTTTTTAGTGATAACGCCGTGACATCGGATACCGAGTGCCAATACGCAATTATGCAGTATTCACAGAGCAAATTGAAACACGTCTGAAGCAACAACAAAGAAAACTTAATAGACTAATCTCCGTTTTTCCTGTCCTTTTCGATTCCTCCGACAGTATCGCACACCTCATCTACGGGCCCTACAGTATCCAGTCACCCGACCCACTCTCAGCTCACCAGTGGCGGCTCGTGGGCTGCCACAAACTGCGGCTCCGCCACCCCGCACCCGGCGCTGCACAGTCCCTACTCCACGATATTCCCGTCTGCCTCCGCGCTGCAGCACGCCGCTACGGCGCCAATGGGACACGGTCAAATCAAGACATCCCACGCCAAAGCTGCGTCGCATTCGAGTCTATTTTCGTTGAATTATTAAAGAAGCACACTGTATTAATTTATTCCAGCAGTAGGAGAGAGAATGTTATTACCAGTTAGCGCAGAGGCTGAATTTATAGTGCTGTTCTTCATCAGACGAACTGTGACATAAGTTTGATGTGCGTGTTGTCATTTTGTTTTTTCACTTGCATGGATAACCAACAGAGGAGTAAGCAGCATAGCTCAGCATATTCGTGGACTATGAAACAAACTTCGATGTACAGCTGCAAAGTGAGGGCGGAAGAGATACATTGTTACTTCACAGTGTATATTTTGTATTGAGGGAGAATGGACGGTTCTCCTACAACTGCCATTGCATTTGGTCGAGACTGAAAGAATATTACCGACTTACTCGTCTTGTGACTCCCATTTGTGACCCCAAACTTAGAGTAGGAAGTGTTGACGTTCATCACGTTCGTGTTTGTATTTTCTCGTCATGGAGCATAGTCATGTTTTTCACGTTGGCGGCGCTGTTCACCTGCCAAGAGCCAGGAACTATCAAAGTACGAGACGTCTACAGGTATATCTTCTGTGCATCTCCTGTACGTGTTGGTTCTCAATACCTTACTATTCAATATCTAGGGTGTAAATAATGATGCGTTGATCACGTAAGGGAGCAAACAAATTTGCTAACGAGAGGAGGGGACCAACTATAATCCCTTTTATTGGCCAGTACAGGTCTCTTCTCGATGTGACACGTGTTAGTTTGATAGCTTACTGCCCAAAATGCAAATTTTAAAGGCAATGAAATTGTCAAGAGGCAAATTAATCTCATTTATGATCTGAATCCCCAGCCTTTCTTGAAAGATCATACGAAAACAGGCTCCATGTATCATTAGTAGAATTTTGGTCCGGACTGCGTACAATCGAATTAACTTTCATAATATATCTACTCAGCAACAACGACAAGAAGAAGAAGAAAAATGATGTATCATGGGTTCCACAAATAGATATATTTATTGTATATGTCTTTTAAGTATAGGCGGGATCAGTCTGCACTTTTTTTTTTTTTTTTTTTACTTCGATCGCAATTTTGAAAAAAGAAGAAGACCCAGATAACCAAGAAGTGTTTTTTTTTCTTTTGTCGCTTAATCAAACTATCAGAAAAAAAAATTCAACCAATTTCTCCCGAAACAGGCTTAGCTGGAGTATAGTTCCTGTTGCTGCTGTTGTTGATGCCAATACGCTGAATGCATTTTTATGGCAGTCATATTTTATATTTCGTCAAACGACAGTCGAAATAGATTGAAAGCAATGTAACGCGATCTGTTCGAATGTCGTCAAACGTTTTGAAATCATACTTATCACAACAAACAGTTTCAGACAGTGTTCCAGATGGCCTGCCCCGAACCGTTTCCAAAATCACACCAACCTTCCGGTTTTGAAAAGAAAAAACCACGAACTATGGACAACGGAGAAATGAGAAAGAATTTGTGAATCCAAGCCCTCCATATTAGCCTAGTTGCTTCAATTTGATTCGTCTACACACATACAGAATGTCCCAGCCCTGTGATCTAGTTAACTTTATACAGAGTGTAACATAATGATACACATTGATTATTTTCGCGGAGTGTATCATGGCTCGCCAGTGGACTCGAAAAAAAAATCAATGGCGTTCCCAACCCAAAAATGGTCATCGATGGCTCAAACTTGATCCTTCGGCCGGCAGTTATTCATTCCCACAATTCGACATGCTTTAAAGATTCGTCACGTGATCTTTCGAATCTGGAACATGACAATATTTCAATTAACATTCGTATTTCACTGGTCTTGTGTTTGATTTGTATTGTTTTGTTGATAGAGGTCAAAAGTTGTTTATTCAAGGTTGAAAGATGATAACAGGGACATGATGAATACTAATACTCTTTGACATGTGTTCAGAGTATGGGTGTCTTATCAACAGCACGTTGTGTAGTTATCAATTGTTTTGGTAAGATGGTAGCGACTTGCTTTACGTTTTGTGGTGAAATTATCATTTCATGAAAGAGACAGGTTAATATGTGAATGAGGGCTATTTGATACAAAATCATCTCGGCGTACTATTCTTGAGACTATATTGATTCAATGCAAATCGTCAATATTCGGCAACTCAATGTTTACATGGAGATAATATCCTGAATCACTTTACAGGGTAAGCTCATAAAATCGTACCGTGGTAATTGGCAGTACGGTTCATCTTAGTGTCACTGTAAAGCTATTTCCCTTTATTATAATCATTCATCTGCCGGAAGCGGCATTTTCGACTATTTTCGTGAAGATCCAGCTTTTGCCTGATTTGTTTCATAGAGTTTTTACTCAGCTTGAAGGGTGAAAACAACCTATCCCACTACAGCATAAAACACACATAAAGTGACATTGCTGATGTATGTGCCATATCCCCGCTGGAAAGATTACAGTGTTTCACAGTGTGAAACACGGCGACGTAAAGAATTTTATCAATTTGAACAGTGTGGAAACGTTGTGAACACAGTGTGAAATCTCTTCCCATATTGTTAAATTCGAGCGTTTTGACATTTTGAACACGGTGATTGTGAATCTACAGTGTGAAACAGAACATTTATATGAACACAATGTCAAAAAAAAAAAACCCTACCACAGTGTGAAATCATCTTCAAACTGTTTGATTCAAGCATTTTCACATTGCCGACATTGTGAACACACTGTGAACACACTGTGGGACACTGTGTGCTTTCCAGCAGGGATATAGTCTCAGGCCACCAAAACAAAAATCGTAACAGAGTAAATGGAAATGAGATAGAATATGATTAAAGGAGGCTCACACAATCGATGAAAGAAACATGAACGGCAGTTTCAAAGCGTGATGTGTTACGGACATAACGCTATGCACATAAAGCCATGTGCCAAGAATGAGCGGTACAACAAATTTTAACCCACTGTGTCTATGGCGTATGGACACCTCCAGAAAGCTAGAGCCGTTTCATAAAATTCTCGATCCATAGCGTTGTTTCAACGTACTGTAGCACAGATGTTCATAGCATTCTCAAAATAAGCTTTTAATTCTCCTGGTATTATTCTGCCAATATTTTTTTTTATATTGTTGTTGTTCATTTCTCGTTTAGTCATTTCTTTTCGACTAAGTTTGTGTGCGATATAATCACTACATAGCCTTAAAACGGCAATTTTTACTGGCGCCGTGATTTGCTTGTGCATCGTCCAGTTGGATGTCTGGGTATCTAATAACTCCTCCGCACTGTTGCCGTAGGGTATCTTTATCTCATCGTATTGCCACATAAGTGACTGTCAGCAATATCACCGTTTCGTAGAAATTTAAAACTTCCGCTGCTCCCGATGCCGTCTATTTTCTGCTATATTATACATGCCATGACCGTGCAACTGTCATGGTTCAGCGTGGCTTTGCAAATACCACAATACAACCTTCACCGCTCTTCGTGTCATATTGTGCGCGTTCTTTTGTTTTCTTTAATGGTCTACACTAACAGGGTTTACTGCTGATGCATTACAGGCACTTAGAGAATCTATTGCATGCGAAATGCAAACATTTGTGTAATGAGTATCATGACTCTTGTGTGTTTTCATGCATTCATAATCTTTTAGCTAAATCGCATTTATATGAAATGTAGGCCTATACCGAAGAGAGTTCTTCGTTTGTACTCCACATTTCTTATGACGATTAAAAAGAGATAATTTGATAACTGATAGATTTTGTTTTTAATGTACAATAGTATGAGATTATGGATTTGTTTCAATGTACCATACGGGTTAGTTTGCGAACGACCTAATTATATAATGTGTAAATAATTCAGCGAGTGAATGCTGCCAAAGTGTGACGTAATTCCTACTTCATGGAATCAGTGTGACATTAGCGAAAGTATATGTTGATCACAACAAATTGATTTGAATGTGTGAAGGGATACCGGTGAAGTAAAATGGACAATTATCTATTACACATCACTGTCCTTACGTTAATTTGGCTAAAAGAGATGGTATAGTTTTGGTTGATACAGGGATTAGGATTCTAACTTTTTTTTGTGAGATAATTAGAAACCACTTAGATATCAAATAGTAAAGTAGTAGAACATACAATTCTAAAAGGAATTCAAAGTTTATTTGATGAAAATCGGTTTGTAAATGGCTGAGATGTCCAAACAACAGAGTAAAACAAAGTGATTTAAATAAATGTGGGTCCCATCTTTTATTAGGACCTCTTTGTTTTTGGATATCTCAGCCATTTCAAAACCAATTTTCATCAAATAAACTTTGAATTTCTCTTAGAATTGGATGGTCTTTTATGTTCCATAAGAGGTTTCTTATCATCTCACAAAAGAAGTTGGAAACCTGAAAGCTCCATCTCAACCAAAACCATACCATCCCTTTAACTTATTTTCTCTCATTTAAATCGCTGTGTCACATCGTAATATTTTCTACAAACTATATGATATTTGTTATGGTGGTCTGTCTGCACTGCATGGAATGTCTTCGGCCACAGCAACCAAAAATTCGTCGCTTTAAGACGTTCCATGCTTTAATATATGTAGAAACAACCCTAAAATGAAAATTCGTGTGGGAACGATATTACTGTGTTACCGACTACAAAACCAGACGGTCGAATCGTTCAGAGACAGGAAGTAGAATTGGAAATTTGAATCAGCTTTTTCATTCAATGGTATTGATATTTTAACGAAGTTGAATGTTTCAAAAGATTTTTCGTGTTGCATTTTCACCATTATTTCGGGCAACTCACATCTTATACATAGGAATAGGATCGCTTTATGCGGAGTCACGCGGATACGCCAAGCAGTTGTTTAAGTGAGGTCACCATCGCACTTGGTGAAATTGGAAAGCAAACGATGCTGACCACCAGGTTTTGATAATAAGTGCAATATTGTTCTGTGCTACACCTCACATTGAGGTGAGGAATCGATTCATGTTATGATTTGAAATCCCCGTTTTGAAAGAATTACCAATGCGAAACACACGCTAATATTTCTCTTTTAATCTATTATTTTTATCATATGATAATCGTCGGACAAAGATAGTTTGATATGACAGTGACAAAAAAAAAAATAATACTGACTGGTCTTGTTGCTACTATATCAACGTCATGACAAGCTCAGCAAAAGTTTTAGATTTTACTTTTTTTCCTTTTTTTAGGGGCTGAAAAATATATGCGTGCCGACGTTTTATATCATCATTTTACGCACCATGTTTGATTGTATGCATGTACATAATTATTACCGATGACTGATCTTGTAAAGTGTTTTGAATTGTGCCAAAAAGGAATAAAGGAAAAAAGAACACAACATTGGTTCCTTAATGCTATCTTCATTCGTCAAGTGTGTTTATGCATCATTGTCAATATCATGCAGGCAGTTAAGCCTTACATTCTTTTCTTTTACTCTCTTTTTTTCTTCTTTTTTTTTACTTACTTTTTTCAAAACAGAAACATAGCCTTGGATTTTATGTGCTGTAGAAGTTGTCATGTTTTGCTATTTTGGTAGTTTCTAAGTTGGATGCATTGATGTAGTTTACAAAGAAAATAAAAATCGTGACAGTCAAGAAGCCATATCCTTTCAACGTCTTGACAAATAGAAGAACGTGCGCTAGGAATGGAAACAAACATTAAAGTCACGAAAATATAAAATCGTTTTTCAACGATATGAAAGGATTTGCCGTAGTAGACGACATGGTACAGGAAGCAGCATATATTTTGAATGAAAATATTGTCGAAAATGACATGAAATGTGCAGGAGAATTTCTGCAAATACAACCACTTTATTCAAGAGAAAGGCCTGAGGAAAATATTCTGGTGGGGTTTTATTATGGGGGAGGGGGAATCAGCTGATATCTTTCTGCTAATAATTATCATTTCACCTATGCCCACTTCTACCCAATATCTCAAAATAAAGTGAACACCCAAGGAAGTAGGCGTTCGTTATGCTTGTTGACGATAAGGAAGAAAAAAAAACTTGATACCTTTTCAAAATAATAAAAGTTTTTGAATATGTTATTCACTTTGATGCCAGAACTTTACTCGTCGGATCCAGAGATTCTTTGTTAACTTCACCATCGATTCAGGCCTTGTGAGCCAGTGAATGATAGATGCATGCGTTTGTCATCTTTTTAACCGTCAACTTGACAACAAATTATCCTTGGATATAACGTAATCACACACTTAGTTAAAAGATTACGTGAATTGGCATGTACCCTGATAAAGTCAAACAGACATACCAACAAAAATAGCAAGAAATCATTATGTACTCACAAAGAATAAAAATACTTTCGTCCTCGTATATTGCGAAGTTGGTTTCCATTCCCCCTAAATTTACATTATCGCATGCGAATGTTGAAGAAGTGGAGATGTTTGAAACTACTTCAATAACATGATCCTTTTTCCTCGAAGAAAAGAGAACGATGAAAAGCTCATTCTAACTTCTTCCAATGACATGCAACTCAACGAATTCGGAGTTCGATGTTCATTTCGTATCATGTTCTATTACCGATGGCGGGCGTTCCTCTTACATTTCTCTCTTCTCAAACTCTTTGTGTAACGAAATATAAATGACACGTCGGGGGAATTCATGGCTTAATGGCGCGAAAAATATGCTTCTCCAAAGTTTATTCAACAACAAGCAAAAAAAAAAATCATCATTTGATACGGAGAGGCGATAGAAAAGCATCTTCGACACATGTAAACATATTTTTTGTAAAACAGGAGGGGAAAAAGGAGCCGGCGATGGCGGTTCGGAAGAAGGATGAAGAAAGGAACTAAATATTCCACGCACGACCTGCTTGTGAAAGAGAAGCTTTAATAGCTCGGTGAAGATGCGAAGCGCGGGAAACCGGCCTGTCACAAATTTGATTATCGTCTGCCGGAGCAGGCCTTGGCGCGCTTTCTTTTCTCTCGCTGACCTATTGTCAGGGCGATTTCGCTTTTTCGAGTTGGTCACACACGAATCGACGCCGACTGGGAAGCTTCGGAGTCTTCCTTAAACATCTCCCCCATTCTCACTGTCATTTCCTTCCTATCTTTTCTATCTCTTTTTCCTCTTCCTCTTCTAACTTTCCTTTCCGTCGGCTTTTTTCCCCCTTTCTTTCTTTCGTTCTTTCGTTTCGACAACTCTTCGGGCTCTCTACCAATGCCTCTCGCCTGCACGAAAGACCATCCCCCGTTCAAAAGGCCTTTTATTGTGTAAGTAAACAAGGAGTGAAGTGGCTCTTATAAAAGAAGGTGTGTGCTGCTCATGACAAATTTCCCACTCCCTGTCTGTTTGTGGAGGGGAAGTGCAGGCGAGGGGTGAGAGCAGTTATACTCTTAACAACCTCCGGGTCTGGCGACGTCATTGATCAATGCATTGAAAACAATTACTCGTATCTATACAAGTATGATGTACAGTATACTGTACATAAATACACTGTGCATTAGCATAGTAGTTGATCATGTCCTATCACTTTGCAGATTGAATTGATTTTTCTCATTGGCATAAGGTGATGAAAGTATATATGTGTGATGCCTCTATCAATTTTGATGAGTGACATGAGAGAAGGAACTCCACAAAACCACAAAAAAATATCACGTTATCAAATTCTCTTTAGTAATATTTGATACATCAAAACCTTTTTATGTAAATCCCAGCAACAGCAGGCAATCAATAAGATCCGTTAAATCAAATATGTTACTTTATTATCTGACGAGTTCAGGATGAGTCCCATGAATATGATAAATTGACTAATGCATTCACCAAGCATAAAAGTTTCTATCAGTACAATATTTGTTATGGCATCAACAGTATAGGGATAAATGACTTTGATGGAACATTTTTCTTTAAAAACACACAAAACCGATGGACATTGATGGAAAGAAGAATTCTTCAATACCCTTTGATAAGATTCTGACAGTACTTACAAGCTTGGTAGTGTCACTTTACCCAATGAGAAATCGGAGTTGTGTCTGCTATGAACACAAGCTTAAAATACGTGTATATATCACAAACACGACAGGTTAGCAAATTCCAAAATTATTTCTGATACTCGAGGAATGATATAGCCTGTGATAAGGTGGGTTCATTATTGCTTAAACAGCAATCAAGACACACTCAGCTAACCCAGAATACACGTGTACAAAAAAGAACATAATCTTCTCACTTATACAAGACCATTCCTCCATACTCCAAAAAGTCGATATCTTATCGAGATATAAATGACATCCACAGGGCTTATAATTTATCAGTTAATGACATAAGAGTTATCTTGCTGTGTTAACGTGTGTGTGTGTGTGTGTGCTTTTGTGTGTGTGAAAAACTAAGCTGAAAAAAAAATCGCAGAAATCAGCGCCCATGTTTGACAGTCATTCACGAGATAAACGTTTTGATTTGCAGAAAGAGTAAATATAAGTCAATGAAAAAAGAAAATCAAACACCATTTCCATTATTTACAAACTTATTTCCCTTTAATATCTACAGATTTTAAAATTTTCTCATAAAAAGTTATACCCTCATTGCTTTCTCTTCATATACAATCTTTTCCCCTAAACGAATTAGATGGAAAGACTAGATATCATTCGGCATTTCTCAATTTTAGAACTGTGAGGAAAATAATGCCGTTCATAATTATGAAGGTGATGAGATTTATTCAAATCACACGATATATTTGGCATTCGAATTTTCGCACCTCATTACACTATTCCAAGAATCCTTGATAGGTCTCTCGAAGGGGACAATGTCTTGTGTCATCTACATATCCCGTCTCTAATTGGTATGTTTTGTATTAACTGTAGAAGCATTTTTCCAAGAAAGTAACGCGAAATACGAAAAAGAAAATTATCTGTAAGAACAGATGATATAAATTCATTCAGTTTTTGTTGAATCTGCACCTATTAAAGCCTATTTACGTGTTTAACATTACTGTCACGTTCATTAGAACACAAGAAAGTATGTAATCATTATAGTTCTTAATGGTAAGGAGAGGTTGAGAAGAAATAGATTGTACATTCTAGTATAGCTCTAGTTCTGATTCTTATATTCATGATGTGCATAAATTATTCTTTCAATGTAACCTAAGAGGTTATATAATGAAAATGAGCTGCCGATGAAAGAAGTTATTTGATTGGTTGATTTTTCCACTGCGTCATCACGCTGTGTGTGCCATCTAAAATAATAACTCACAATATTGCAACAAACAAATCAAATCAAATCGATACTATCGATACTTAAAGATACTAGCTCTCATATACTTGATAAATGAACAATCGCGATATCATTTTCACTGTCTTCAATGTTGCAACGCATTAATTCTACGATTCACAATTCTCCGTCGGTTTTTTTTTTCTTCTTCAAAAACACCTTCCGTCTTTGTTTCCTGTTCCTACTCTAATTATGGTGATTATGCAGTGTTTCACCATTTCCTTGAAAAAAAAAAAAAGAAGAAGAAGAAACCTTCGTAATATCCGTGCCAAACGAAGTACAACTCAGGATGTCAAACGGGAGAGTAGATCGATCGATAAGTACTCATGTTCGAAGCTAATCAATTATTGCTCCCACGTGATTAAAGAAAAATACTACCCCTTCCCTCGCAGCCGATCAGCACCTCCCAATATACACCGTGTGCTTTTATACCAAACGGGTGGTTACGCACATACACGGGGGGCTCTGCAGAAGAAATCCGAAGACACGAACGCTTGTGGAGCGACGCGGGATGCCTGGAAAACCCAAGCGTTTACCCTGCGAGCCAGAGAAACCGGTTCTCATCTTTTATTAAAATATTAACAGCACTAGGAGGTACATTATTCAAAATTCGCATGCCCATCGGGATGGAGCAGGGGAGAGGGGTGATGAATTTACATGTTGGTAGAGAAGGAAATAGGCCAATTATACGCAATCCTGAAATCACAGAGAAGGCATGTTTCATCGGTGCGTGTTGACAAGCCGCAGGCAACCAGTGGCAAGAGAAACAGCCAGAAGATAACCAGTCAATACTACCATCTCTCCGATAGAATAGAAAAAAAAAAAGATTCTTTAACAACTTCACAGAACGCGTTCCTTCCATGCAATTTCGAACGAGAAATACATTAGAAAGAGTAAAGGGGGGAAAACACCGCATAACCAAGCCCGCCCTTAAATGCCTCAGAGTTAGTTAATAGCACCCTAAAGATAACAACATCCTTGTTATTACTTGATCGAGGGAAAATGGATTTATTCGCGATAATTTCAAGAAGAAAATCTATTCGTACAAATTTGACGGGGAAATTACAAGCGTGACGTTGTAAGAAGAAAACAAGTTACTGTCCGCATTTATTGGCTTTTTTCACAATTATTGCAATGTTTCAAAATAATCGCCGTGAAATCGTGAGCCTACGCACAAATTGCAAACGTATTTAGAAAATTTAAAATCAAAGTACGCCCCAAATCTCTTCGAGCTTATTACAATATTTATACAAATTTGCTGGCGCTGTATTAGCCTGATTTTTTTTTTAATTTGTTCCGTTCATTCTTCGCGATACTTAATCATACAGAATTCACTTTGATATGATCAATAAGAATTGCTTTTGAAAAAAAAAAGAAGAAGATTAGGATGACATTAACGACATCGTGTTACTTGGAGAATCGCTGCAACGGAATGGAGCCTAATTCAGTGTGCGGAAGACTTCGATATGAAACAACAGAGATCAAGGAAGTGCCAGGTAGAAAGTCGATGACACTGTCGCCCTTTTTCTTCTTATCTGGAGATATGCCCCTCTTTCTCCCTGTCACTCTCCCTTCCCTATGCCCCTCTTTCTTTTTTATTATTTGCTCTCCTCTTTCACGTTACTTGGAGTTGCTTTAAAGCTATCACCAACATTTTTTTTTTTTCATTTCACATGGGGGAGTCTAACATCATCGGTGAAAGTATCAGCGCTGCGGCAAACAGTGCTCGGCATAACGGAGATTTCCTTAGCGCTTCTCCGTGTGATATCGTTGCTAATGTCGAAATAATACAATTGTGTCCCCCAGATTCAAATTTCTCGGGGGATATAGCATCGCTCTCACTAATGCTAATGAAAGCCAAGTACTCCATGAAACTCTTCGTAATAAAGCTCAGATGAGAAAATTGCGAAGTCAGAGAGCTCTGTTTTCTTTTTTCTTTTTCATTCTTTCTTTTCTTATCCCCCGACAGCAGATGAAATCGCCAGCATGGTCAAAGATGGTGCATTATTTCTTGCGCAGCCAATATTGCTGAAACCCAGCAAACAAATTTGCAAATATAGATATGTTTGTCATACCTAAGTTTTCCTCTTTGTAGCTTGCCGGCTGGGTATACTTTAATTTCTTTACCCTTTCTTCTCTCCTTCGCCTTTTTTTTTAAATTTCTTAGCTTTTCTTCTTCTTTTGTGTCGTATTATATATATAAAGGCAACATCGCTTGCTCTTAACGTATGTTCCCGCTTTAAATTGGTATTGATTGGGCGAGGGGAATTCAATTAGGGAATTAATTAGACGACTCCGTGTATACACTGGGATGTATAAGCGAACGCATGGGGGACATGACAAGACAGAAGCGTTGTCTGTAAATGGTGAGAGTTCGTTTGTATAGAGAGCCTGTCATTCTGACTTACTTTGTATAATAATGCGTCATGACTGAAGTACTACACGAATGTCGATTTAAAGCCGATGTCACATCCTAAAACAAACACAATTTGATACAGGAGAAGTAAGACTGGGAGAGATTAACGAAACATGTTTTCTTTCTCTATTTTTTTTTCTCGAGGAGCATTTTGTAATTTTTGGTTGCTGGACGGTCGAAACCTTGGAATTACATGAAAAATAAATAAAAAATGTATCACATTAAACAGTGCGTTGATACATTGATTTTCTTCGTTGCTATGCGTGCAAATATAATCAATTCGATCAATTTTACTAATGTACTGTGCTTTGTTAATTGCAATCGCCATTATATATATATATATATATATATATATATATATATATATATATATATATATATATATATATATATATATATGTATATATATATATATACATAATTATATATGATGTCTTATTTTATTACCTTGATATTTTTGTACTTAAACTTATCCATATGACTAATCGTAGATATGATTTTTGTTTAGAATTACAATCGTTAATTTCATTCAAATCCTGTCATTCAAGAAACATACACAATAAATGTAAATGTAAATGTCGATCATAAGTAATGATCATATGGAAACAAACAAGCACCAACTGAAACTAGTTAACAAAAGGTGCCCTTCATCGACGCAAATAAGCTCCAATTTAATGTAGATGAAAGTTTACATAATGAAATCATTTAAAGATTACACGTTATATTTCATTAGCAAATTGTGGGCACATGCAATGCTTATACACGTTCATTTTAATCTGTTTTGTCAAATTCATTCCACCCTGATAAAAAGTGAATTGTCAAGTCATGTTCAATTATAGATTGACGATGCGAAATGACGAAAAAGACATGAAATGAAATGATTTCAACTATATACAACAGTTGAACTGTAAAAGTTTCATTAAAAATTTAACACTGAATTAATAGCAAAGTTATTATATTTGTGTTTTTCACATATTTTCACAAAAAAAAAGGGATACTGGTCACATTGACATGGGCAAATAACAAAAGATGGTGTGATCATTTCAAATGTGTAACACTGACTTGCATTCAAATATCTATTTTTTTTTGTTGCTGTACTTTTAGAAGTTAACCCCCCCCCCCCCCCCTCAATCAGCACAGATAAAGAGAAGAGAGAAGTACAGTTCCCGGTTCTTATTATTATAATATGATATATATATATATATATATATATATATATATATATATATATATATATATATACATATATATATATATACAAATATATTTATATATATATACACACACACACATATATATGATATATATATATATATATATATATATATATATATATATATATATATATATTTATATATATATATATATACATACACACACACACACATATATATATATATATATATATATATATATATATATATATATATATATATATATATATTGGACTGACGTTTCGGTCAAAGACCTTTATCAAAGTAAGTCTGAACATAAACAATTTGATGCAAGAAACTAAGAAGACGCATAAGTTGCCAAGATACAAATAATAATAACAAAAGGCTGGCTGGACGCATGGCTGGACGGTATAAGCGCTTAGGAGTGACGCCACTAATTGACGCCATAATATATATATATATATATATATATATATATATATATATATATATATATATATATACACATATGTATATATACATGTGTGTATATATCTATATATATATATATGTATATATATATATATATATATATATATATATGTATATATATATATATATATATATATATATATATATATATATATATATATATATATATATTAACCAATAAACATAAAGAGCCTGTTAGCACTATAAATCTTAGTAATACCCATTTGTAAAACAATAAATGTGATTTACGTCGATATAGGGCGATTTGTCAATATTACATGGAATAAAAACGTGATAACATTCATCATATCAACTGCTAACAATCATAAAAACGTTACGTCAGAAGCATACGTTCCCATAACTGTCTGATTATGGCCGTGAGTTCCAAAAATGTACTATCCACAGACGACCGAGTGCCGGTGATGGCGCTATTTTGGGCACGACGGCAAACATCGTCAAACAACAAAAACAAAAGAAAAACGATGAAAAATAGATGACCGGCCCTTTTCACTTCAATTTCGAGCAGCAGGCCCAGGGATACGGTCGACGACCTTTCGTTAAACTTCTCGGCAAGTTTGGAAAGGAGCAAAGATGTAGACTGATCATCATCTTCACCTTCACAACATATTGAGAAAGAGGTATGGGAAGGGATGCACCCGAGAAAATAGTGACTAATGATCCCGATAGCCGTTCCTTCCTGTTGCTCCTGGGGCCCGTTGCATAAAAGTTACAATTATGGTAACTTTGCCATCCAGTGGTAACTACCATGGCAACAATACTCAACAGTTAATCAAAATCAAGAATTCCATAAAGGTTACCATTAGATGGCAAAGTTACCATAATTGTAACTTTTATGCAACGGGACCCTGGACACTAAGATCATTATTACACATGGCTAAGTTGAGGGACTTTATCACTCTTAAATATTAAGAATTCAGCACTAAATATACTGGATGTAATCATCAAAAGTTGGTTGTTTTTACGTGGAGAAGACTTCACCATCATCACCATCATCACCATCACCACCATCACCACCATCATCACCATCATCACCATCACCATTATCACCACACATACATATATATGTATATAATAATAATGTGATGATGATACTGATACAATGTAGTAATGCTGCATTGTAGTCATGTACTACTGTGGTCTGTCCTCAACTACCAATATTTTGATTAAAAAATGCAAAAAAGACCAGATTAGGAGTAATCTGTCTGGAGAAATGGATTAACTTTGTGTAATGGGGTGTGTCAGAATTGTTGTTTGTCAACAAAATCTACAGAAAGACTTCAAAAACTGTGACAATTCAAAGAAAAATAACCCAGATGACTTTGTGAACTTCAGTTGATATCTTGATGGAATCATTATGGGTTACCCACAAGTTGCCACATCAAAGAATTTGTCAACAAAGACATCGACATCGAGAGAACAGCCTAAAGAAGTCATACCTGTATTCCATCTGTCCGACAGGTTTTCAAATAATCTTTCATTGGCTTACAAATTCTCTCACTTTATGTGAGCACTATACTCGCTCCTAACAACACAAATGAAAGTATCATTGGCACCAGGCAACATGTACACACACTGACATACATATATCAACAAACAAGTCAAACTTCATGATCTTACTTGCACGCAAATCCCTTGTTAAAATAAAAGTTCCCTTTGATAGAAAAATCAGACAAAGACATAACCAGGCCAATAAGTTTCACGCTTTGATATTTCTTTAGAGATTTTCAAGTTTTTTATTTTCCAAACTAGAAGTCTACAACATGTACTCCACACATCAATCATTTGGAATTAGTATCTAAAAGGCACTAGAAGAAACAGGATGAAAGAAACAACAGGTTTTCCGAGTGTGTTCCACTGTGGGGGGAAACATTCCCCTACAAAACAAAATACAAAATTCCCTTTCACATCTCTTTATTCCCTCCTTTTAGTTAGTCCTCAGTGCACATAGCCAAAGTTTTCAGTTTAATTCACTGAATTACAAACACTTTTTGACTCTCTGGATCATGGGTGGAAACTCCTTTTTTTCTTCTTCTTCTTCTTTTGAGAAACTTGAAGAGAGGACTTCTCTTTTGTGCAGGGGGCACACATCAAACACAAAGACAAACTATAACACATTTACAGCTAGAAATCTTCTTAGTTGTCTGCCAAAATGCACAGCTTCGAGCAATTTACACCGTCCCCATATACATATAATATATATATATATATATATATATATATATAAAACATCGCTACTGCATCCACTGTATTGGTCCTCTTGAGTACTGCTAAGATATACAGATCATCAACAAGTTGAATTTATGCGATCAATATGCCTATCCAAAAATGCACGATGTGGAGGCTGGGGTGGGGTAGTGAACAAAAACATGAGAGGGCAAAGAGTCAAATGAAACATTCATCTACACATCAAACTACTTCACGCTGGATTTAACCACAGCCAGAAGCGAACAAAGTACAGTGGAAACACATTTTCTCACCTTGAACAGCCATACTGTCAGAACAGCGAGACATCCAAAACCAAGGCTTGATAGTTTGTCAACACACGGATACAGAAGGCAGAGTCTCGCTAACAGTGCATATGCAATGAAAATATCCTGCACAACTCAAAGAAGATATCAAAGCTGAAAATACACTTACTCTTATCAAGGTGCTTGAGAGTATATTGTACACGCCAATGTTGCTTTTAACATGCTATCATTTCAAACAAGTTATTGCCAAGAGTTAAACAATCTTATTTGTAGATACAAACTAAATTAAGTCATATTCGATTCAATATTCATAACGTAACATAAATATATTCCATCAGCAATATAAACACACAGCAAAGTTCTGAAAATGGAAAGAAAACCATGAACAGGGACGAATTTACACATTGCAGTCTTAAGACCTTTTAAAGGTCACTCTCTGTGAGGAATGTACATTTATGTTAAGTGGGCTTGATCGCAAATACACCAAATATTCAAACCCTTTGCAAATCTTGTGAATACATATACATCAAGTCATCTGCAACGGCTTACAGACAAGTTCTATTATTTCATAAGATTTGTAAAGTTGAAAACGAGTAATTTACAAATGTACACATTTGATACCAACAAGCTAAACAGCAGTGCAGAAAGGCTGAATTTCTGGACGGAACATATAGCAGTTACGCAATGGCGGCGACACGTGGCGAATCATCCCCGCCACATTTGAAGTCAATCGTAGGGAATGTCATTACTGCTGTGTGCCTTTCATTTTATCACTTGCCTCTAAAAAACTTTCTCTGACTGGGATACTCAACCCGTGAAGATCTACCCTATGATGTACACATGTCACAAACAACACCCAGGGACCAGTATTTTACGTTGCTGATACACTGTATTTTGCAAACTAAATTGAAGATGAACAAAATAAACTCTCTGTTACTCTATGACAGTGCACAGATTTAGTTGTTTCAGGGGTGTCGCGAATGTAACCTGTAGTCCTTTCCCATAAGAGGAGCTAGCATCGACTAGAATTCTGTCATGGTGATTCAAGGCAGGTTTATAATATTTCCTAAGAAATTCTCAAAAGCACAGCAGCACTTAACAATTAATGTTTACTAGTGTTCCTACTGGGCAGCAAATGTTGCTTCTGTGTAAACAACAACAAGGTCTATATCTTATACAGGTAGCTTTTCTGCGTTTACATAACCTCAAATTGAATTGCTGGATGTTTATACGGGAACATTTTAGTCACTAGCAGGTGGCCCAACTCTCTCAGGGAGGCAACTTAAATGTGAGAATGCATATCATAACTAAGAAGCACTGTCACTGACGCTTTCAAAATACGCCTGAAGCTCTTCCCAAGATGCACTCTCACCATTATGCAGTTTGCGTGTCTTTTGTGTAATTTCATAAACCACACATCAAATTTCAATAGGAATCACCCCCTCCCCCCCCCCCCCCCAAAAAAAAAGCAAACAATGACTTTCAATATCTTCGAGCGCTTTGTCACAACAATATCAGCATTAAGTCAAACTGAGGATATCCTTTGAGGGTTATTTCTTGCTCTAAGATGGATCTGGGAATCATCGAGAAAAGCTCTATCACTGGTGCCCATTAAAATGAACTCCATGTAAATTAACACACACACACAAAAAAAAAGAGAGAAAAAAGGACTTTTGTACGTCATCATTTATACAAGTGAACAATGTTGCTTCACTCCAACTTCACTATCACTCCGTGTGACGTATATTCAGTTTCTTCATTGTTATAGATGATGCAATATTTCAGAATTTTTTCTGTCTTAATATGACTGAATACTGTGTGCACCTCAATTTTTAATGGCGCAATTTTCGTTTGTGTTTCTAAGCATGACAACACTCCAATTAAGCCAAGAAATTTCTAACAGATTTAAGCAACAGCAGAGTTACAGATTTCTCTAATGATTAACATCAGAACATGAACAAGCTTTGGAAAAAAACAACAACAAATATTTGTGAACATTGACACAATCAATCTCTGCAGTATACTGTCCAAGGTAGAAATCTTAATCAATAAAGTACATAACATATCTCTTTTTTTTTTTCAATGAGTAGACATTCATTTTTAAACTAGTTTGGCTAAATAAACTATCATTCTTCTTAAACTCGCATGAAAGAACATTTCACACATGTGTCACACACAATCAACAACCTCCTTCACATGGGAAGTGACATAGCTTTGCAGCAGATCTTGTACACTCATTTGTAAACAACGACACCATTACAAGTCATATTTTTTTTCAGCACTTCAAGAAACTCTTTTTTTCATATAAGGCTTCACATAATAGTCTCTGTATGTACAAGCTTTGGAATGGACTGACTACTTAAAGGTGCATAGTCCCGGTAGTGTAGAGGGCGCTGTTGATGATACTGCCGATCACCGTTATCAAGTGTAAAGCGCGTAGGTGTTGCTAAGTAACGTTGCCTTTGTTGTCTTCTCTGTGCATCACGCAGTCTGTAGTAATGCCAGGGTGCGTGCATAGTGTTTCTTATTATGACATCACAAAAGAAGTTCGCTAAAGCTGTCATCCCCTCAGCCAAATCATGGGCCGAACTGTGATCGGACCACTGGCTACAGTGGATCGGACTTCTTCAGACGTGGGGGAAGTGGGCCACAGCGTAAGCGCTGAAGAGGAGTCGATAGCGTAGGTCTCTATAGGAAACTTGCGCCGTGCGCCCGCGTACGCATTTGACTTAACCACCGGGACCATGCACCTTTAAGTCTTTCACGGTGCCGACTTCCTTCTTACTGTCACGTCAGTATCCCAGCACTGCCAGAACTTTGTTCACTCTGATCCTGGAAAGGAGCCAGGGGGGAAAAAAAGAGTTGGACAAACTTTTTAATATTGTAGCTCAACAATCTACAAGAGTCAAGTCTTCTAAATGAAGTGCCTCTGACCAAAAATGTTACAAGAGAAATAACCGTCAATATATTCAACATACATGCAATCAAAGAATTAATTCTTGGCCATAATCAATATTTCTGATGCGTTGATTGCCTTCTTGAAAGTCTCCTCCTAGTGTCCAATCTAAGTCTTAGTGTTACACAAATATTACTAGGTTGGAATTTTTCCACTGAAAAGACACCTTTGACACAAGAACAGAAATCCATCGTTATGGGTTTATTGCAATCGAGTAAAAATACATCAATCCCAGCATTGCTCAGTTGACTTGTTCAAAAATTTTCATTAGCCTCACTAAATTGGGCTAGTTTTTCACTACCCTTGAATGGATGAAGTAAATTTACTACTTTTATTTCATTTGCTCACCTCACTTATAATTCATTTTGCACATAAACAAGGCCTGATTCAACTCTAAAAAACCCCCAAAACAAAACAAAACAAAAAACAAAACAAACAAACAAAAAAACATTAAACCAAAAAACGTCAAGTAAATATTTCATCACTAACATTTAGGTTACTGACATTTTTGTAAATATACTCTCTCACAAAATATGGGGCTAGACTGAAGCCAGAGAGGCCATGTTCAAGTTTTCTTAATGAAATGCCTTTAACGAATGAAAAGTTGTGATCCGGGTGAGAACATACCTATGTCCTCTGCGCTGGCCTCCATGATGCCATTTTCCATCGGGGCTCCCTCGGGAGGCCGGATGGCGAGGGGATCTCCCGCCAGCTGGGCCTCTCCCGTTGCCATGGTTTCAATCACACCCTGGATGCCACCGGTGGCCACCTGCTCCTTGCTCATCTGGTTCTCAATGGCATTCTGCGGAACAAGTATGGAGACAAGAAGTTAAAAGAGCTGGTGACATGCAGTGATATTTCATTGGGCATCTTTCAAAACGAGAAGTGGTGTGAGAAATCAAGTGCATACATTCCCTTTCTTGTTGACAAGTTTGCAGTGAATAATGCCTTTTATTTTGCGACATGACTATCAAGTAATTGACTTGACCATGGAGTGTTTGCATCAGTTCATAGAGTTTGTACAAAATATAGAATTTCCTGCTGTAGAACACTGGAAATAATCTCCACAGCAATTTAAAAAAAAAAAAAGATTATTAAACTTCATTTGGCTGCAATCAAATTTGGTCATCTTCCTTGGTTGTAGGACTAATAACTACCTCTCACTCCCTGGAACAAATTAAACCGTCCAAGGGCTGAGAAAGACGATGAGATACAGATAACACGATCAACTCCCTAAACTTAGTGATGATAAACAAACATCAAGCTTTTAGATTCAAACAGGAGTCCTTGCATACCGTTGACAGAACACTCAGCTTGGCCGGCAAGTCATCCACCGTGATCTCCTCGTTGTTGTTCTCCCCTACCCCAGCTCCGGGGACGGGCGGGGCATCGGATGTCTTGGTGTCGGCAGTGGTGTCCCTTTCTGGACTCTCCTGTCCCAAGGTGTTCTCCTGATGGCTGGAATTCACCGCATCCACCAGGATCTCGGTGCTAGCGGTCGTGTCGTCCTTTGTGAAGATAGAAACCCCTTGCATGAGTGGTGCACATTCTAGGAACTATTATGAGCAGCTAAGGCTTAAGTTTGGAGTTGGATCTCTTCTCTGTTTTTCCCCCTTACAGTCCAGTCAACACAGTCAGACAAAACATCATCTATATTTCATATAATAATTTCCTTCCTCTGCATAAAGGATCTCATGCAATCAATACAAAATTAAAAAAAAAAACTGACACTGACATTAGCCTGAAGACTTGCATGCACTCAAGACCCAAGATCATAAATTGGATTTTTAGGAAACTGATGAATCTGTGATAAGTGTTATCCATTTTGGGGTCTATTCGAGCAGAACATTCAAAACTTTGCCAACTTGTGAACATATGATTTGTGATATCACCTGTAGACTTGATACTATTCAATGCAGTATGGGATGCATGCAGAAAGCAGCTGCTGGTACAGGCTGTTAACTTACCACGCTGTCTTCTTCTCCGTCCGCCTTGGCCGCTCCAATGCTGGTGATAGTCTCCTCCATGACCTCTCCTAGGTTATCTGGATCATCCTCTTCCTCTCCACTGCCGATGCTGCAGAGGCGAGAATCATCAACATTTCAGTGAGAGGGACAAAGCTAACAAGCATGCATTATCATTGTACAAGGAGAACCTCTAGCATTCAGAAATTACTAGACATATGGGGCTTTGGTTATGGACAAATTGTATATCATCTGTGTATAGTACATGATGCATGGCCGAAAATGTGCCATAGCCCCCTCACTGAAACAAATGATATGTCTCACGCTACAACATATTGCCAATACCAAGCTCCATTCAAGCCCAATAACCGAGTTGAAATTCAAGTAATGCTAAACTGAACATACGTATCTTCAACCTACTACAACATAAGGTGTAGAGGAGCACGTACCAGCAGAAAATCTATCATATAGATTAATCAATTACTGTAAAACTAGAAATGTTCGTATGCATCTTAATTCCACAGTAAATTTTGTGAGAGCCAAGATTCGCGAAATTAAAACGCACTTGGAAGTTTTGGGCTATATGGTATATTTAAATGCAGTGACAATTCTTGAAAATTTCATGCCACTAAAAAGGCTGTCGTCTCCAATTCACGAAGATATCTTGCTTTACAGTATCTGTTACAAATACGAGGGAGATAATCTGAGAGAAAATGGCACTCACTATGTGACTCCTTTTGATTCACTCATGGAGAGTTCAATCTGGAGGTGATCCACTCCTTGGGGTTCACTATCCCTGCGGAAAATGAAGCACATATGAGTATCATGAATAAGCCTTTCACTTACAAACTGTTTCAGAGGACAAAATCAACCAAAATTTGAGTTGTTTCAAAGCTCTACAGATCAATGTGAATTCAATCATCACAGGAAGGCATCATTGCAATCTCTGTGCAAGGAAATCACTGACGACTATGCCATCCAAGGGGCATCTTTGGATGACCAGCCGAGGTCATGTGACCATGATGTCACACACACACAAAGCCTCAAAGTTTCAACTACCCATTACAAATTGGCTTCATTGTCATTTTCCTTCTTACATAATCAACAAAACAGACAATGAGCAATCCTTTAAAAAATAAAAAAACAAGGAAAACTAGAAATTACGTGGTGCGTAACATATGTCCCCGCCGGAAGTAGCATTTTGTAACAAAATGTGCAATATAGGTAAAAAATCAAGGTCAAAGGTCAAAGAAGTCAAAGGTCAAAATTCTGTGTAGAAGTTTTGAAGCCCTCACCTAGTGCCATCACATAAAGCAAATGGAATCGAAATTGGGTTAGAAATGGCGAAGAAGTAGCATTTTGTAGCCAATGTACAATATAGGTCAAAAATCAAGGTCAAAGGTCAAAGAAGACAAAGGTCAAAATTCTGTGTAGAAGTTTTGAAGCCCTCACCTAGTGCTATCACATAAAGCAAACGGAATCGAAATCGGGTTAGAAATGGCGAAGGAGTAGCATTCTGTAGCAAAATGCACAATATAGGTCAAAAATCAAGGTCAAAGGTCAAAGAAGTCAAAGGTCAAAATTCTGTGTAGAAGTTTTGAAGCCCTCAACTAGTGCAATCATATAAAGCAAACGGAATCGAAATCGGGTTAAAAATGGCGAAGGAGTAGCATTTCGTAGCAAAATGTACAATATAGGTCAAAAATCAAGGTCAAAGGTCAAAGAAGTCAAAGGTCAAAATTCTGTGTAGAAGTTTTGAAGCCCTCACCTAGTGCCATCACATGAAGCAAACGGAATCGAAATCGGGTTAGAAATGGCGAAGGAGTAGCATTTTGTAGCAAAATGTACAATATAGGTCAAAAAATCAAGGTCAAAGGTCAAAGAAGTCAAAGGTCAAAATTCTGTGTAGAAGTTTTGAAGCCCTCACCTAGTGCCATCACATAAAGCAAACGGAATCAAAATCGGGTTAGAAATGGCGAAGGAGTAGCATTTTGTAGCAAAATGTACAATATAGGTCAAAGGTCAAGGTCAAAGGTCACGACTGAAATTCTGTGTAGAAGTTTCAAAGCTCCCATGTAGTGCTATCATATAAAGCAAACAGAATCAAAATTGGCTCATAAATGACAGAGAAGTAGCAAATTGAAGATTTTGATCACACACGGACGCACACACGGACACACGGACAGACGGACGGACACACGGACGGACACACGGACACACACACGTACGGAGCCCGTTTCATAGTCCCCTGCTCGAACTCGTTCGGCGGGGACAATAAAAAATTGAGTATCAGTATTCAACAAACTCCCATAACAGTATTCAGCAAGATAACAAAATGATACCAATATGGCGCAATATACGATACATACAAATTTATCAATCAAATTGTAAACACAAAATCACTATAATCCTGAAAACTTGGTGTGGCGTAGTAGTGTAAGATGCGCAGTGACGTCAAACAATGATTTAAATAGAAAGCTGAAAATTATTTCACAATACTCACTCGTCTCTGTCACTTATTTCGAGCTGTGTTGCAAGTAAGTCGTCTCTTGCCTATAAATAGATCAGAGAATAAGAAGCAAATGTCACTAAAGTGCAGTCAAATGTTCTTACACTGGAGAATAACAGTGCATAAGACAATGGAAGTTTTAAAGAAATCAAAATTACGACCACTCGATGGTCGTAAAGTCCTCTTCCATGGTACTTTACTCTTCCCTTGCTCTTACACGTTCCACATGTGTTTTGAGGTAAAGAACTCCATTATGGTATATGTCTTCCAATACCTATGTGTGTATCTTGCAGTAGAAATGATTGGTGTAATGGAGCAAAGTATTAACTTGTGATTCATCGACTACCGCCTTCGGCTACCTGTGATAACTTGCATCTGTGTGACAGCAGATCTAACTACAGCAGTTTCTGTACTGCTCATCTCTGATGAATCGTTCAAGACATCTGTATCAACATGATACTTGTTGTGTTCATGGCAGATTGTCGTTAACGCACTTCCCTGCACATTGCAGATTGGCGCTGGGCTGTGGGAATGTGCACAGGGTTAACAACATTCTGCTATGTGCAAGGAAGTGCGCTAATAACATTCTGCCATGTGCACGACAATATTGTGTTTCCAGCGTGTTTAATTTAGTAGCATTGAAGTGATTCCTCAGAAATGATATACAGACTGACACTTTGTCAGTCTGCACTGAAAAGAACAATCAAACATTATGCACAATAACACACAGTACATCTAAACTCTTGGTAGCAGCTTAAAAAAACATCTAATGTCCTCACTGTCAGTCAAACTTCACTGAATTTTCAATCACGAATCAATGATTTCCTCCGGTACTCACATTGCCCAGTTCCTCTTCTTCAAACTTGGAAGCGACTGCCATGGCGCTGGCCAGGGCATCCTCCATCAGCTGGTTCCCCATGCCTCCAGCCTGCTGGCTGCCGCTGCCCTTGGAGTCTGTCTGGTGGATCACTTCATCGTCTTCCTCATCTTCCTCATCCTCTTCGTCTGTAGAAGAGTCATCCGAGCTGCTCTCACCTACAGACAAGCACAAGCAGCAAGGATATTTGGAGGATGAAGAATAGACAACTTATATCATTATATCTGTGAGATATTCATGAGGAAATAATATTTCTCTTGCTGTAACATGCTATGCAGATCAAGTAATCAGAGCTGGGGGGGGGGGGGGGGGGGAGGGGAAGAACCCAGAACAAATCAGAAACAAATATCATGCAATAATATTGTGTTCTTTCCTTCTTCACGCCAAGGTCAACATGTCCTTTGAATGGGCATTAGCCCTGGCTTTTACTGTAATAATTAGAATTTACGATTGGCACAGTTACTGCATTAGAATTACAAGTATCAAGATTTCACATCCTGCATAAGACAAAACAGTGCATTTGCTTTACACAAGGCGATATTTTGAAAAGTTACTGATTTAGAGAACATCTGTCGACTTGTGAAATTTGCAAAGGTAACACCACCACAAAATACATTGCATGATGTACTGACAATGTGTGTGCAGCAGTGCCCACATCAGCATGCTGGATAAATTTTTCTCTATCTAGTCATTCCTGATTTCAGCCTTGAGCACTTCTGCCATGACATGACCCCCTACCTTCCTCCCCCGTTGCCTGGTCTTGAGCAGTGCCCGTCTCGGTCCCCGTCTCCGCATTCTCATCTCCCTCCTCCTCCTCCTGATCGTCATCCTCCTCTTCGTCGTCGTCGTCCTCATCGTTGTCTCTGTTGTCCCGTGCTGCCTCCTGCTTCAGCTTGTTGCCTGCCGTGTCGAGGTCCTGCATCAGTCTGAAGAAGGCCAGCTCGTTGAAGAGGATCTCTGAGATGTCCACCAGGAGGTCCTCACCACACTCCCGCATCCTGACAGGCAAAGAATGACATGCTCATGTTTTCACAAGGATTTCACTAGTCTTTGTAAGTTCTTACTTGAAAAAAAAAAAAAAATCCTTTAATTTTCTGTTTCTGTGTATCAGACACATACATACAAAAAGTCTATGAACATGTATTCTCTTAATATCAAATATTGTGATTATGTAGAATTTTTTTGCAGAGTGGAAGCTTTTGCACAGTTGGCACAACAAGAAACAAGCATGAAAATAAAGGGAGGTGGAAATTTTTGCTTGTTACATGTACCACTATGTAATGTCTTGATTCTGCACTATTAAAGATATGCAAAGTTCATCTCACCCGACAGAGCGTAAAAAGATCCACTATCACAGTATTGAAGACAATTTTTTTAACAGTTAAAGATTTTGAAAATGTGTTTATAGAGCGTGTATGTTAGCTACTCTTCATGCATCTTTTTACTGTTTTCAAGCTCTACATGATCCCAAAGACATTTGCATTCATTTCTTTTGCTTTTTGTCATGGTATCCTGGGACCGTAATTGTGCCACTTACGTCCTTTTGACCTAATCCTCCTCATACACTTGTGTTTTCTTAAATGTGCATAAGTTACGATAGTTCTAGTTTGCAGTCACAATTTCCTTAATCAAGAAAAAAAAAAGAAGAAGAAGAAGAAATTAAAACATGAGGATGGTAATTTACACATACTTCCTTCCTGAGAACTTGGCCAATGAGTCCTCGAGAATCGAGCCGAGCTGGCGGTTGAAGAAGCGCACAAACTCGCGGCTCTCGTCCTTCTGGCGGGCCAGGCCCAGCACGAGGCGGCGGATGTACGCCAGGAGTTGGGGCGAGCACACGTCATCCATGTGCTCCTTGAGGTAGGGGATGACCTCCTGCATGATGCCCTTGATCTGCAGGTCCAGCTGCCGGGTGTCGATGCGGGGGTACTGGAGGCAGGGGAGAGAGGACATCTAGCGAGAATTACACAAATGGAGAAGATGCCAATCAAGAAGGTGTCATTCTCTGTCAGTGTTTTTTCTTTCTTTGTGTATTTGCTCGTACCAAATGACGAGCAAACTGCATCAGCTGTATGCTTTGACCCTTTGCAGTGATTCCTGGCATATTGAGGTTATAGTCAAAGATTAATTTTGGCAAAACAGCAAGTTAATGCAAACACTCAAAACAAACATGTTAATTAAAATCAGCTGTTTCACAATGCAGGTAAAGGCATAAAGCTGATGCAAGACAACATCTAGCAGTAAAGCAAATCACTCATTAGACTGGTTAATGCGACATTTGAAAGCTGAACATAGTTAACGAGAACAAAGAAGCAAGCATATTTACATACGATTTCAAATTAATATCACAGATCTGGTGACTGTAAAACATTCACTTTATATATTATTCCAAAATGTGTGCAAACTCTGCATTTTCTCCAGTGTGACTAACATTTCTCAATGAAAACTTCCATGCAATTTAAATTTTGAATCATATAGCTGCTTGATCATGCACAACAGCTAGCAGAAACCTTGTAACATGCACAACAAATCAATGGCTGCTTTAATAATCTGCACACACTGTTAAATTTCACATGTCAGAAAGTACACAAAAAAACTCCACACTTTGGCAAATAATTAAACTAAAGAACAAAATCATAAGGTATTGTTTGTTTGCAGTAACGAGTTGCTGAACAGAAATGCATACATGAAAGGGATATTATCTTGGAGCAAACAGGGGTTTGTAACAGCACACAGAAAGATGGAAGCAACAGATTAGTCAAATTTGGAGTGAAACGAACAGAATATCAAAAGCATTTTGTGAATGTAATGACATGGTAGCCCTAGTGGCATATATAACTGATGGTCTTGTGACCATGTCACTTGTCCCACACAAAATGACTGAAAACATTGTGCTTTTATTTCATGTGTTTCAGGCTTTTGATATCCTCTGTGCAGAAGGGTACACGAGACTGTAAGGTCCATGAAACGTTGCAAGCAGTTGTAAATCCACTATCATTTCTTTCATGAACATAAAAACCGCACTTATGAGCAGAGCAGCTGATTTGCATAAAGGTGGTTTGAAAGTCAGACAACGAAGATGACTTACGTAGATCTAAGTGCTCAAACAGTGTTATATAGGATGACATTCTCTTGGAATTGTAGATGATCATCCTTTGTCTTATTTCATTCGCTCATGAATCAACGCTGATCTGCTGCTTCCATTTGTAATCACTTTAATTTGCGTAGAAAAATTTGCCATTTGACTTCAGTTTTTGAGAGAGAGAAAGACTGAGAAACTCACCGGTAGATCTGAGAAGGAGCTCTCGCTGCCCATGTCCTGAGCTGAGCTGTTGCTGGTCATGTCTGAGGCTGACATGGCCGCCCTGTCCTTGTCCATAGAGCTGGTGGTCCCTGAGGCTCCTTCTGCCTCTGCCTTCATCCTCTCGTACTCTCGCATACGCTGTACCAAGAGGCACACAGAGAAATGAGAGTAAGAGCATAAAAGTCCAACACTTGTGAGCCTGCTACTACTCTCTAGTTCTCCATGTGGAAACAAGAAAAACATTTGAGTTTGAAAACATCTGGCTTACCTTTACTTTTCAGCAATGTACATATCTTCGTGCGCATGGCAGAATGTTGTTAAAGGGATAGTACAGTATTGGTGGAGATGAGAATTGGGCTTTTAACTCTTTGCGAGATGACAAGAAAACACTTGTGAAATAGTACAGAGCATACCATTTTAAGAAAAATTCAAAGTTTATTAGATGAAAGTCGGGTTTGGAATGACTGAAACATCCAAAAACAAAGTAAAACAAAGCGATTGTAATAAAGTGTGGGTCACACACCTTAATAAAATTGCTCTTTTTTAGATATCTCAGCCATTTCAAAACTAATATTCATCAATTAAATGTTGAATTCCTTAAAGAATTACATGCTCTTTCATATTCATAAGAGGTTCCTCATTATCTCACCAAAAATGTTAGAAACCTGAAATTAGGTCTCGACCAAAACTATACAATCCCTTTAACTCTATGCGCACTCCCACAGCCTAGCGACAATCTGGCATGCGCAGAGAAGCGCGTCAATGACCATCTGGCATGCGCACGACAATATGTAACACACTCTAAACGGCTCAACTCTATGCAGACTATCGAAAGACGTATCAGTTCCTTGTCCCATAAGTGCATGAGGTCCTAGACGAACATCAGCATTTCTTCATCTTATATTTTTATTTTTGTCACAATGCTCCCAAATCAATCCACCTCTGTACACTAACAATAGCCTCTCTCCGTATCTGTACACATACCTTTAGTGCTTTGTCCAGGTGAATGACTGTGTCTCCCAGGTCGTCGTTGGCAAAGCCAAACTCGCCTGGTCCCGTAGAGGGCGGTGTTGAGAGAGTGCTGGCAGAGTCCACGTTCTCTATGTAGTCGTATTGATCGTCCTCCAGCATCACTGCATAGGAGCTTTCATGAGGTCGCTGCAGGTTAGCACCAAACAACCGCGCCTAGAAAAGTAAGAGAGTGAGTTTTCGATACCTATCTTTTTAATGTTTTCTTTGCTTAAAGAGCAGACTTTTAACGTAATTCAGGAAAAATGGACAGCTCTAACAAGAGCTCTAACAAGAGGAGATAAGCTCAACAGAAGTTCTAAGAACTCAATTCTAGGAATTCAGTTCGAAGAACTCAGTTTTAGGAGCTGACTTTTGCAAACTGTTCACTATTCTCACATACACACCTCACCATGCAAACCCAAACATTCAAACAACACAAAGGAGTTACAGTCGTTTAACCCACCACTGTTTGCTCCTGAACGATGCATGAGCTTCATAAGGGGCAACAGAAAGCTAATGCAAAACATGACCCAAACTTTCACAAGAAAACGTAATGTTTCCTAAACTTTATATTCATTTCTCTTTGCACAACAAAATTCAAGCTAAGCTCTGACAAAACCAGCTCAAAGATGATGAAGACAACTTGGTGCACATCCTCAGAGAGCCAGGCCATTTTGTCATGTACACTATGAAAGTCAGCACTCGGCTGCAAGGGAAGAAGAAAGTTACCTTGATCTCCTCCTCATCTGACGTGATGAAACTCTCACTGGGAGTTTGTTCAGAACCAATGAAATTCATCCAGGCAGGAAGTGACTGTGAAGAAAACACAGAAAGACACTTGCAGCGTAACCACGTTTCTTCATCTACATCAAGCTGTTATCATTACTATGAAAGATGTTTGAGCTATCGTGCATCCATCAAGCTTTTATAATTACCAAGAGAAATCTTTAGGCTCATGTGCATACCACTTTTACAGACAAAGCTTTCTTATCTATTTGCACCTGACTTTACTTTTCCAATGTTTTTTTTTCAATGTCATTTTTTAAAATTTGCATTCACTGTTTTGTAATAAAATCACCTTTTTCAAATGCTCTGCCAAAATAAGACATAACGCAAGTAACATATTGTCTGCTTCAAGAGTAGGCAGCTGTTAATCTATTATGTGAGATGCTTCTCTAACCGAGACAGGGATGGTTACCACTCACTCTTTCTGAGGGCAGGGTGGCTGCCTCGGAAGGGTTGGTGTTATCGTCCGTCAGGTACTTGGAGACCAGGTCCTGGAGGGCGTAGAGCGCCCTCTGCCTCAGGTAGTCCGAGTTCAGCATCTGGAGCTCGCGGAAGAGCTCGATGAGGAAGTGGGGGCGGCTCTCGTTCTGGGAGATGAGAGAGGCCACCTCGGAGTAGATGGACTCTCGGAGGGCCTCAAACAGAGAGAACTCACTGCCCGCATCCGACTCACTACGGCAAAAATATCAGATATGAACAATCAAAACCAGAATTCAGTAAACCTTTTACGTACATAAAGAAAATACACACAAAAATACCAAATTTGTGCATGCATGATGGTTACAAGACACCATAGAGATATTGTGCAATACACCAATAAACAAGAACAACAGCAAACTGATAACACGAATCAATACATTGTAGACAGATGACATACACCATGGACTTGCTACATCTGCAATATTTTCCTTCAGATATCCTCAAGAGACATCCTGATAATTTCTTCACTAAATGGCTACTTTAGTTGACTGATTACAGACTGGAGGTTTTGAAATGAAAGTGGAGCCCATCACCAATGAAACACTATACTAGAAAGAGAGGCAGTATGGGCCATCGCCCGTCAAGCTGGAAAACTTTGTAATCACCAATACACTCTTTGAAGTCATGGATGTGTTTCATGTAGCGCATGAGGAAATACTGCAACAAAAGCCAGGAAATGATTCTACTCACAGTTCGCTGGTTTGTGATCTGACCGATCTGTCGGTGTCTTGCTGCATGGCCTGCTGTTGACCCTGCCGCCCCGCATCCTTTGACCGCCCATTGGCACGGTCACTGAACTCCCCAGGCAGACTGGACATGGACAGAGTGCTGGTGATGCTGGCCGTGTCCAGGAAGGCAGTGCCACTGATGGAGGAACTGAGCCCCTGGCCCATCTTGGGGCCCAGCATCTTGGCCAGGCGGGCACTGGGCTTGGACTGGCTAGACAGCTGGGCCCTTGCCTGGGCTGCACTGCTTGGCATGGGATGCTTGCCTGTGTGACAGGGGATGACAACAATTTTTTTAATCAACTTTTAAATGATTTCAAAAATATAAAGGCACAACACATTGGCAAATGGAGAAAGAACCCATTAATCCCCATGAGCCTTGAATCAACCGTAGTCGACAGAGACTGTGAACAAAAAGCAAAAATATCTCAATAATTTCTACGGCTGACAACTCATTTTACTGAAATCTCACTCATTTGGAGAGCTTATTCATAGAGCTTATTTTCAGAGAGCTTATTCTTCTTCTCTAGACTATAGGAGTCAAAGTGTGAAATCTCACAGAATGTTGGTGTGAAATGTGAGTGGGCATGTCAGTAAGAGAGCATTTTTAATGGCTGCTGTCGATTTAAAAGAGGTAGTAGTGGTTCAAAAGAAACTACCATATGGCATATGGACAACAACAATAACCGTTTTAATATCATTACATCATATTTAACATGAAAGACAATCTGGCAGAATTTAAGCCCCAAATCAATGAATGATAGCTAAACATCACTTAATTTAGAACGATAATTAAGCAAAATCTCACCACCTTTGCTTGAAGAAGCATTTGATCGCTGGCTGCCCATATCCTCTCGCTGTTTTCGCTGCTCTTCCCTGTTACAACAGTAAGCATGAAATAGGTAAATACTAAGAGTCATTGTTGATTGCAAGCTATAACTGTTGCTACCACCTCATTGACAGCATCTTATATAAATTATTTTTCAAGTTCTGTTAAGCTTGACTGATCTCATTGAAATGTCAGTACCAATTGCAAAGCAAGCAATTTGCTTCAGAGGTAGCAAGCAATTTGCTTCAGAGGTAGCAAATTTTTTAACTGCTTTATTTCTAATTTCTTTTTAGGGGAGGGCAATAGAGAATATCCTCTATCTTAGCAAAATTATTTCCTGCTGATTATTACATGAATTATCAGAAATCCAGACTACTCCTGATCTACTACTAATCATGATGAGGGGCTACCTGTGGAATAACATAGCAGGAAAGTAAGTGGATTTAGTCCACACATTTCTTCAATGCAGATCAATAAGACCTTTCTGAATATATCCTGATATTCACCAGTGCTTACAGTAACACAGAAATACAATTTTGAGTACTAACAGGAACAAAATGTATGGCTTCCTTTACACACAAAATGTTTTCCATTAACACAAAGACATTGATGGTAAAAGTGGAAATAACTGTGGCATGCACATGCAGAATAGGAACCACATCATAGGAGTTAGTTGTGCACAACTTACGTTTTTCTCAAGAGACTGGAGATGTCTAGTGGAGGCACACTAGCGTCCTTCCTCGGATCTGGCAAAGTAGACTCCCTTCCAAGAAGATCATTGACATCGCCTATTCCACTGTCCAAGGTGTAACCAGAGGTCAATCTGCTGGCCTTGTGGCCAGAGGCGCCATTCAGGTAAGCCGCCTCGAACTCGTCGTCGTCATTGCTCACCTGCGCCGTGTTTGGCGGCACGTGGTAGCTGCCGAGTGCGGCTCCGTACTGCTGCCTTGCGGCCCCCGCCGGCTGGCGAGCATACAGCGTGTAGCTGTCCTTGCGGCTGCCGGGACCCACGTCGTTGAGGTTGTTGGTGGTATATGGATTGGTGTAAGGGGACACAGAAGGGTAGTTCCCTTGGCCTGGCTGTCCAAATCCTGGTGGGAATGTGGGTGCCATGCTGAAAGGCATGCCTAGCAGACGAGTATAAAAGAGGAAAACACTTGAGGAATTGGTAAAATCACTGTGCATTATTGGAAAATTAATACAAACAATAAGGTACACTTACACAGCTGCTACACATACAGATACACTCTGCTGTGCTGCAATGGGAGACTCTTGTCTGTTTGATTTCTAATAAAAAACATCCAAAAACAACATTTTTCTTTTGAAATCTATGTAATATCACAATAATGTAGGCAGCACCATAGAATTGAAGGAAATGGGAATGCCCCGACACAAACTATCTATTACTGCATGGTTTAGTCTTGTATCTTTGTAAATACAATGAAGAAAATGAGCACAATGCACACTTACCTTTGCATAAATATGTGGAATCTGAAGGTCAATTATGCCTACCTGGATTATAGGGACTTCCTCCATAGGGCGATATTTCCTCCGGCCCAAAACCTGGCAACCTTCTGAATGGTGGTGTCTGGCCAGAGTACCTGGGCCCCCATATCCCCGCAGCACCCCCGAGGGGCGGAGCATTGTTGTTGGCATTGGCGTTGATGCCGGCTGCGGCCCGGCCAGCACTGCCGACATCAAAGGAAACCTCGGACGCCTGGTCGAGCTGCTGGTTGAGGCGCTGGATCTCCTCCTGCTGCCGGTAGAGCTGGTTGTAGGCACTGCTCAGGTTCAGCATCAGCTGCTGGTGCTGCAGCCGGACGTTGTAGTTCATCATCAGGTCGTCGAGGCGGGGATCTCCGCTGGGCCCCTGGGGCATGCTGGAATTGACTTGAGGCGACGTGGAGAAGTGGTTGGGAGGAAGGCCTGCAGACGGGGTGGTAGGCCGGAGCCCTGCAAATGTACCAGCTGTTGCAGGGCACATAAAAAATTAAACAGTTAGGATGGTGTCGAAATGAACAGATGCAACAGACAAGAAACGAGGACGAGTTGAGAGACCCAAGTCAATCTCTTCTTCAACCAGACTATGTTATTTCAATAATGATGAACATTGGCTTTACACTCACACAGATTAAGGGCTGCCAGCTTAGAGAAGACATAACACTTTGTGTTTATAAACATTCCACTATTGCATAAATTGGTCTTGTATGATTGTTTTTGGCAGAATCACTGCAAGTCAATTTTGATGTTCACGGAAATCAACACAACTTCATATTGTATTTTGCTGATTACTTTCGTACCAAAATCGTCTGCACTACTGCACAGGGATAGAAGATATCGTTTTATTTTGGACAGAAATCTTCCTAATCAAGAGGGAGAGAAGGTTAGAGAGGATGTACCATTGAGAGACCCTGAGAGGAGATTGCTCATGGACTGCTGGTCTGAGATGAGGGTCTGGCAGAGGCCCATGCTGTTGGACAGCTGCTGCTGTAGCTGCTGAATGTGGCCCTGCAGGGCTCTGATGCTGTCCCCCTGCCCAAGCGGATCATCCTGGCTGTCGGACACAAGTTCCTCCGCTGACCGGATGTTTTCTTGTCTGCTGGTTGGGCATAAAGAGAGCATGTTTGGATGAGTCACTGGAAGGGGAAAACCTTGGTCACTGGTTCTTTTCAGAAAGAGAGTCACAACATATAAAATTTCATACTTATGCCTTTATTCATTCATCCATTGTTGTTGTGTTTTTTTTTTTTTTGGGGGGGGGGGGTAGAGATGGCTAATGATATTCACATCAGAAACTTTCTGCCAGAAATTCCTTGAGCAAATGGTCAGGGATATGATACAGTTCCTTTTCATCACTTTCACAAGTAGTTCATAATTTCCTGCATAAAAATGGGATATAACCTATATATTACAGTTAACTAATAGGTAACACAGTGTTGTGTTTTGAATTTCTGCAATGAAACAAGCACGGCAGGATTTTGGCGGGAGAGGAATGCAACTCATCACCACTGAGGTTCTGATGTCCAATGACATTCTTCCAATATTGCACTACATAATGTAATATTTATAACCCCTACACACATACATGCACACAAACACACCCCTACCTCAATCTGCTCTGCCTGTCGAGGGTAGTGTTGATGTTCTTTGGATATCTAATGCCATGTCGAGCTGCATCCATCGATGATGTTTCTCCATCGTCGTCTAAAGCCACTCTCCTGATTCCGGGATAAGACCTGGACACTTGAGGCCTTTTGCTGGGTTTCATTCCAGATTCTATTGTGTAAGTGTCAGAGGTCACTATACTCTGCTCCTGGAATGAGAGAAATAAAACACACGATGGTACCATGCTGCATTTCTGTAAAGCTTTTTACATAATTCAGTCTTGTAGCTGTAAGAGTCCACTGCCATCATCACAAAAAAATATCAAAAATTATCAAAAATTATCAAATAATTATGCCCCCCATCGCACAATGCTTTTCTTTCGACAGGCACTTTCTCCACCTGTGTGAGTATTCCTGAATTTACACTAGTATGAAACAGGATTTACATCTGGGAATCACAAAGAACATGATTTCTGACAGACATGTGTTTGGCTTGAACCTTAAGGGCTGGCAAATGACTACGCAATTCCATGAACCGAAAAGCGAATCCACTTTTGTCGACTCGTGCTTGAGAATTGCACTCCGTGCATTGTGGGAGGGAAAAAAATAATTTTTTTTTTCCAGTCATTCTGAATTCTACACATTTCACAAATACGTCACTGCACTGTATTCATCATTCATGATCTGCGAGGGAATTCCACCAACCTGTTCTTCCTCCTCCTCCACCTGGACGATGCCATCGCTAGGGTAACCATCCTCCAGTCCCTCGTCATCGCTGACCTGGGTGGAGCCGCCCCATGTGGCCGCTGCTGTGATGTCAGCGCTGCGCATACTCAGCCTGCCAGCATCAAGCAATAATTCCCTGGTAAGTGATGGATGCCATGAGAATGGAATGGGGAGGACAAGATAGGGGAGGGCAAGGGATAGAGAGAAAAGGGGGCAAGAGAAGAGGGGGGGGGGGGGGAAAGAGAACCGCAAGTAATGTTTAGACTACATTTTTCCCCATGCAAAGCCTGATGCGTTTATCATGAATGAATGCACAATAGCTGTGTATAAGCTGCTATAAATGTAGTTAGGGAAAAGGCAGATGCAACAGAAAAGTTCATTGGGTCATGGCAGAATGACTCTACCCTATCTAATTATGGTAACTTAAACCTCTGTAGTGCACATATCTAGCATTTGACCAAGAGCAGCTACACAATTCTTTTAGCACTCCAGTAGATGAGAACTGTGATGAAACACCAACCACAGGATGACAATCTTCTCTCCTCTTTATTTCAAATGTTGTTCTATCGATTTGCTCGATGTTAATTTGATCAATAGCATTTGATATATCTAAATGTTCCTATTTCTGAGCAGATCACCCAAAGTGGTCACAAAATGCAATATAGATGGCAAACTACCACAAGATGCATCACTAACTGCACTTTACACAAGCCAGCTTTCAACAAACATTTTTACTTTCAAAATGCAGGAAAATAATTTGCACAAGCTTACAGCAAGACTATTCTAGCTGACTGAACTAAAGATCACTACAACAAAAAATATTCTGCATGACTTCATATCACTGATATTTGAAACAAATAGCTTTTGCTGTGAGAAGAAAAATGAAAAAAGAAGAAGATGGCATCGAGTTAAAACTGCAATGCATCGAGCCACAAGGTGTTGGCTTTAAAAGCAAGACAGTAGCAAGTACTAAAAATGTAGATGTACTGTAACAAGGTAAAGTAAGGTCTATTATTTTTGGTGGATTAACAGCTCGGTGCCATCTGACTCAAGCTGCTAGACAGACATTTTCTGCCTCACACTGACAATCATGCAGCTGTCAAATCTTTTCCTACAAAAGCAGCCTATTGCTGTAAATTTGGGGATTTCTCAAATATCACAAAGTAACCAAAGAAGAGATTTTAGATTTAGAAGACTGCTAATACAATAAAGAAGCACGGAGACAACTTTTGTTACTCATTGTTACAAGATATTCCAAGCATTGGTCAATTCACTGGTAAGCAAACCTATTTTAGGCATTTGATATATTCAAATGTGGTCTCTTGTGTATTGCTTGAACTGTACATGCATTCAAGATTTTAACCGAGTCGAGAATCCAACAAAGTCAGTATTGGTGCAAGAAAGGACTTGGCAACAGACAGAATCAAGACTCTAAAACACATTGAAAGGCATCAAAGGAGAGTATAATAGAAGCAATCAGTACAGAATTTAAACGGAGCTAGGAACATTCACTTTTTTAGCATCTTGTGCAAGAAAAGAAGCAGCATGCAAGTTCACAGAATCAGACATTGGACACTTGCAGTTACCTCAGTAAATTAGCCATTTCACCCTTAAGTCTGGAAAGATGATACAAATACCAATGCAGAGATTGAGTGAAATATGTCACAGACTTGTACTTTGATGTTTTAATATCACAGATAAGAGAAGTCAGGTTATGCATATTGACTTTCATGTTATGTGTGTCTCACACAGATTACCGTGGCATGAATTACAGTAAAACCAGAAATTTTAGCATGCATGAAACTGGTGCAAATTTTGCGAGTCAAGATTCAACGAAAGTGAAATGCATGTGAAGCATGTGAATGCATCTTGACTACACATTGTATTTGAATGTGAGTGGCCATTCACAAAAGTTTCACACCGCACAAAGAGGCCATCAGCTTCAATTCCCGAACGTTTCATGCCACAAATGCTTCTGGTTTTACAGTACAAAAGCTATGTATAAGATGTGAGAAGCATGTTAGTTCTGCTTGACGAAAACTATGACACCAGGTTCTCATGCATATTTTTACTGACATGTCACCTACAGTTAAACTCGCATAAGTCGATCTTCTCGGGACTGAGCAAAACACATCGACTTAGGCGAGTTTCGACTTGTACGTAAGTCGAAAAAAATCGACTTAAAGTTACACCACACGTACATATGTATAATGTACATGTATGTTGTCTACTCTGGAGCCGAGAGCTGGAGCGGTGTGCCCGATATTTGCCCTACACCAAGACACTTTATCCACATTGATGCAGGCCAGGGCTCCACACTAACTTTTATTTTGGTGGCCCCAAAATGATTGATTTTTATTTTTTGGTGGCCCGAACAAAAAAAACAAAAACAAACAAACAAACAAAACAAAACAAGCAAAACTAAATCGGTCCTACGTTCGGTCCGAAAGTTACCGTTATTTATTTCTGATTGTAAAAGCAATCATCCACCATTTACAAGTATTTTAACACCTTCCGGAGCCGAATGTTGCCGTTAATCATTTTCAAATGTAAAAACAAGCAATCGACATTCATTCTAGGATCTTACGGAGCTGAATATCATCCTTATTCATTTCCGAACGTGAAAGCAAACATCCGCTTTTTATTTCATCATCTAAATGAGCCGATTGATACAGTTAATCATTTCCAAATGTAAAAGAAACAATCTGTTACTTATTTTAGCATCGTACGGAGCAGAATATTACCGTTATTCGATCTCCAAATTCAAAAGCAAACACCCGACATTTATTTTATGATCGTAAGGAGCCGAATGTTACTGCTGTCCACTTCCGAAAGTGTAATGAATCATCTGACATTTATTTTGGCATCTTCAGGAGTCGAATGTTACATGCTATTTACTTTCGAACGTAAAAGCGAACTTTCGGCAATTATTTCATCATCGTACTGAGTTGAATACCATAGTTATTCATTTCCGAACGCCAAAGCAAACTTTCAACAGTTATTTTAGCATCTTCCGGATCTGAATGTTATTGCTATTTACTTTCGAACATAAAAGCAAACATAAGACATTCATTTTATCATCGGACGGAGTTGAATACTATTGTTATTCATTTCCGAACGTTAAAGCAAATATCAAACATTAACTTAACCATCAAACGCAGCTAAATGTTACTGTTATTCATTTCGAAATTTAAAAGCAAACATCCGACAGTTATTTAGCATCGTATGGAGAAGAGTATTACTGCTATTCACTTCCGAACGTAAAAACAATCATCTGACATTTATTTTAGCATCTTCTGGAGCCGAATGTTATTGCTATTTACTTTCAAAAGTAAAGGCAAACACCCGACATTTGTCTCATCGTCGTACGAAGTTGATTATTAATGTTATTCATTTCCGAACGTCAAAGGGATAATTCGACATTTCCTTTAGCATCTTCCGGAGCTGAATGTTAATGTTATTTACTTTCGAACGTAAAAGTAAACATCCGACATTTATTTCATCATCGTACGAAGTTGATTATTATTGTTATTCATTTCCGAACGTCAAAGGGATAATTCGACATTTACTTTAGCATCTTCCGGAGCTGAATGTAATTGTTATTTACTTTTGAACGTAAAAGTAAACATCCGGCATTTATTTTATCATCGTATGGAGTTGAATATCATTATTTTTCATATCCGAACGTCAAAGCAAACATTCGACATTTATTTCAGCATCTTCCGGATACTTTTTTTTTTATCCTTATTCATTTCCGAACGCAAAATCAAATCTCTGACATTCCAAAAGTATAAGCAAACATCCGACATTTATTTTAGTATTATACGGAATCGAATATTACCGTTATTCATTTCCAAAATTAAAACATCTGAGCAAACATCTGACATTTATTCAGCATCTTATGGAACCGATTGTTACCGCTTCATTTTCAAAACTGAAGGCAAACATTCGGCTTTTTTTGGTGGCCCGGGCGTTTTTGGTGACCCCGGTTGCAAATTAACCATTCGCGAAATCGTGATTCGATTCGCGAAAAGACTCCGCTAAATATAAGGCATAGATCGCTACACTCGGCAGGGGCTACGTCGTCCTTTCACCAGGTCTCGTTACATAACCAAAATCTCGCGTGAGTTCTTGCGTTACCTATCGTTAATGTTAACGAAACATCGTTAATTTGCGCTAGGGATCGTTACTCATCGTTGCTACAAACGTTAATTTTCCCGATCGTTAGTTTGCGTTACTAACGATTCAGGTGAAACCGCTTGCGTTAATGAAACGTTAATGTTTATTTACGCAGTTTCTTTTGGTATATACTGTATGTAAACAAAAATTGGCGTCTCGTGATTTTGACAGTGATTTATTACACAATAAAATCTTATTCGACTTAGGCACAGTGAATTCAATGGTTTTTCCGTGAAAGTGTTCTTGGAATTTCATCGACTTAAGCGAGTATTCGACTTAAAAAATTCGACTTATGAGTGAATTAATACACGTAAGTCAATGGGGAAAAATCGGGACTTTTTAAAATTATCGACTTGCGCGATTATTCGACATATGCGATGTCGACTTAGGCGAGTTTAACTGTATTACAACTTACGACAATTATAGAATAAGAGAGACCAACATTTCTTTACAAGGACTAAGGTATGACAAAATGCAATGGATAAGACTTTTTCTGCTCCTCCTACCACAAGAAACTGGACAAAAGTAGCAGAAACAACTTCAGCTCTATCATCAAAGATAGTTACCAAACATCAAAGGTGATACATCAAGAGGTCGCTTCATAGGCATGCAACACGAAAGAAGATTCGGTGCAAGGCTGACTAAAACTCAGTCCTTCCAAATCAAGTTGCTTTCTTTCTCTTTGTGTGAACTTGATTTAAGTGACTACTGGTGTATGTTTCGTCATAAATTGGGAATTTTCCCGTTCAGCACATCACAACCACCAACACACCGAGGGTAAGTAATGAATTGACTGTGCATGAGAAAGCCATGGGTGCAGGTCAAAAAGATATGGCAGTAAAATGGGAGGCAAAGCCAGGAGTTTGATGAAAATGCAAGATCTCCAGCATTTGACTTACCTAAATAAGTCGTTGTCATATTCTGCTAGATCGCTTGCAGCCGAAGTCATGCCCAACTCTGACCCCTCACGTAATCGCTGCATAATCACAGGAAGTTAAGCGATACAATATAATCAGTAATGAGTCCTAGATACATATCACACACATACAGGCTTTGAGCACATAAAAATGTATGGATTGATATATGAGGAATTGAAACAAAATATTATCAAGTTTTTTTCTTTTTCATTTGTAACACAATTTTCTTGGGGGCCGGTACTTGCAAATTCTGAAATATCTAAAACCCATATTGCTGTAATCTTAAAGTGCACAGGGATATGAAACATGAGCATCACTTTGTAAGTAGGAATCATTTTGGCAATTTTAATCCTAGTTCTATCATTACTCTTTAATTCTTACACATTTCTTTGTGCTTACTGTGAATCTGTATTCCTTAGCTTTATTTTGCTTCACTGGCTGAAAAGAGTACCAAAATGTATCATTGAGAGCAAAAATAATAATGGGAAATGGTGGTGATTTACAAAATTAATCACTGCTTTGCAGCACATGCTCAACATATGGATTTTGATGAACATGTGATTGATTTGTAATCTTACACATGAACCGTATGTCTTATGTGAAAATCTACTGAAAACTCGAGGGCATAAAAGTCCAAGAGAGTGGATGTAAAAGCCATAGTCTTTGTGAGGCATTGCAAGAAATTCCAGAAAGGAATTCAGGGTTACAGAGACACATCCCCATCAAGAAAACAGTTGCCTAGGTGTCTCTCCAAATGACATAATCATAGCATTCATACAATATTAAGAAATGAATCCGAAGTATTCCATTCTCTCACCTCTCTGTTACGTTTGACAATGCTAAGCAAGTCAGAGAGCTCATTTTTCTTCTGTCGGAGTTCCTCCTGCAGCATCCGGTTTCTCCTCATCTCGGCATACACTTCATCACGGCTCGGAGTGGCCACCACTTCAGATTCAGACAGAATACAAACTCAACATATTTACATCATGGACAGAACTGCAAATGCATCGGTTACATATGACGAAACACTGGAATTAACAAGTTGACTGCAATACCCACTGCTTTGCTCACATTTTTTCTTGTTCTTGTTCTTCCTCTTTTTTTTTTTTTAATAGCATGTAATCCACTAATGAAGTTCACTCATAACTACAGAATTATTAATATCTATTTTATTATCATTTTTTAATGGATTGGGGGAACAATTATCAGTAGCACTCGGTACTCATCTACAACCCACAATCACAATGATCCTACTCATTAGGAC
The DNA here is from genome assembly GCF_964275005.1 of Diadema setosum. Classification (NCBI taxonomy): domain Eukaryota; kingdom Metazoa; phylum Echinodermata; class Echinoidea; order Diadematoida; family Diadematidae; genus Diadema; species Diadema setosum. Next base: position 32,211,246 of record NC_092695.1, read on the forward strand.
AATGACTGAACAGAACAAGGCTGAAATCAACAACACTTACTGGTGCTCTACTCTGCCACTTCCTACCAAACTTTGGTGCATTATACCTCACTGAAGATTGATGTCATTGGGGGTAAACACAAGATGTGAATGGCACTATCATACCAACGCCAATGAAGCAAATGCATCTGCACTGAATAGATGCATATAACAAACAAGATCTTATCCTTGGGCTGCTGTTCACCCTAAGACGAACAGAGTTTGGGTGCTTTTTGACAATAAATCACTTGGTCTTACCGTTCATGTTTGTCTGGGCACTCCTTGCAGCTACTGGAGGTTGCTGAATATTCACTGATTTCACTGCTTGCTTCGCTGGCTGCTGAGGTAGAGAAAGACATTGGGCAAGAAGCAGTCAAGATGACTTTGTTTCATTCAACTCTCCAACTGGACCATGGTTACTATAATGTTATTCCTGCATTTTTTTTTTTTTTCTCAAACACAGTGGACAATCTATTGCAATATACAGAGCCATGCTTCACAACTAGATTCCAACTTAGACTGTTTTCAAATCAACTTAGAAAATGAATGGCAACTTGCTCTGGTGTTTAATTTCACAGCAAGTCTCACAGTTAAATGCCAGTAATACAAATACTTTAATTACTAACACATATTTTGGGGGTCATTACTCAAAACACTGAATAACTGGTGCTTAATTAGAAATACATGTCAAAGAAGGGCAATTTGTCAATCAGTTGCAATCAGATATTGTACATTATCACAGCACAATCAAAAGGTAACAGATATCTCCTTCAAGAAAAATGCGCCAACTTTCTGTCGGTTCCTCTAAACTGAAACTGATTTCACACGTTATGTCATGCTACAAAGAATACACAGATATCTTCTGTCTCATGTTCACAGTCACACAACTGTCAAATTTTTCACTTCTAAAGCAGTCTATTGCTTTAAATTTTGGGATTTCTCAGCATATACAGCACAAGAAATTTCTGATAAAGATGAGAGAAGTCTGTGATAAGGATGAGAGATTTGACCAACCTTCCTGACTGGGGTCAGGTTGTCGTTGAGCTCCTTGAGCTGCTGCTGGACAGAGAGCAGTCGATGTCTCTCGGCCATCAGGCTCTGCAGTTCACGCCGCTGCTGGTTCATCTTAGCCTCGTAGTATGCCTCCCTAATGCACACAAAACACAATAGAGTCATCTTGATAATAAAACTAATCAAAACATATTATGATGTTGCATGTATAAATGTACACAATCACTCACATAATACGAGAGGCTACTGTAGGCATCAACCCAATTTGTGTCAAGGGCTTATTCAAACTGCTGTTAAACTGCCACAAGAACATTTGGGTTGATTTAATTGGCCATATTTTGATAAACAGGTTACTTTTGAGGCAAGGGGGCTACCTGTCTGTAATATCATTTGTGATTGGCCAAAAGTCCAAGGAAACAATATCTTGGAAAGAAATAAGCTTCAGTACCTTTCAACCAATCAGAATAGCCCTCTCAAAGACAGAGAAAGGGAAAGAGAAGAAGGGAGGGAGAGGTGTATATTCCAATCAGGTTTGTGAGTTAAGTACAATCAGATTGCATATCGTGTACATTATTGTTAACAGTTTTACATGTGGAGAATCAGTGTTGAATGAGTGTATCAATGCATGACTGCAGCAGACCTCTTTGCACAGAATTTACTGAATACTAGTAACCATCATGCTATATGCTCACAGATTTGTGCCAGTATGATCAGTGTGCAAATGCAGCAAACATTACATCATCTTTGGATACATGGTAACATCCAAAACAGCACACATTCCATTCATTCCAGCAAGCCTAACTCAATATGCTTTAAAGGTGGCCTCAGGGTCAGCTTTTTGTGTATTTTAGCAAGGCTCACACCAACTCAACAACATGTACTGCACATACACTTAGGCTACCTTTTTTTTCTATGTTACAACAATTAACTGTCTACAGGACAACCTACTCACAAGATAAATACAGAGCCACTTACCAAATGGTGAAGTATGGGAATGTGGGAGCTAAGACACGCTTATTTCAATTCTGCCCATCTCTCATTAACACCTCATGATCACTTGTGCCTCCGAGTCTGATAGTTTTTAAATGTCCTAAAACTACAGCACTTCCTAGCTGACAAGACATACACACGACGATAGAGACTGCATCAGTGTACACGTACAATACAAAGTTCAGCACTCAAAGCACTTACTCTACACATAAGAGGCCAAATTCTACAGAAATGAACTAATACTTGCTTGATTAGACAGCAAGACATTATAGTCAAATGTTTGTTTCACCACAGACATATGCTCAAATACATCTGCACATGTCACCACTTGAATCGAACAGGTTGGTACAAAGCTCAAAGTTTACTGAAAAATCTGCACAGTGACTTCGTTTTTTTCCTTCAGTGCCATATGCAACCGAGTAACCCAGTTTTACCACACCACAACTGCTTAATGACTCTTGGGTATTCCTAGGAAACCGTTTCAAAAAGTTCTAAACAGAAACTTACCAGTCTACATGATTGACCATGTCCTTGGGCAAAAGTGAGTATATCTCAGTGAATTCTGAAAAGGGTCTACACCATTTCTCCCCACATATTGTACATGCCACCCGACAGCATGTGGTCACAGCAGCCATACTGGATCGATATTACACAGTTCCACTGGCATGTTGACATTCCAACTTATTTGCACAGTGACTAATACAAACTCGGCACGGGAGAAAAGTTGTCTCCATGCATGAGTACACATGTGATACAGATACATGTGTGTTTGGACTGGAGGTGTGGAGATTTCATGAAAGTGAGGCTGCAGCCATTGTTCGGGTCTCAAAGTCCTTGAGACACTTTTTTTTTTCTCTCTCTCTCTCTCTCTTTACAAGATCCAACTGGCCAATTCTCATCTATACTTTATCAGCATAGTACTGTAAGATACAGTGAAACTATATCCAGGTGGTAGAGTCTATACATGCTTGTACAAACTTTACTTATCTGCACTTTACCCAAAGTCTTTTGTTGTTTTGTTTTGTTTTTTCTTTTTAAGGGGGGGGGGGGGAGGGAAGGGGCTGGTGTGATAAAGTTTTGTTTTGATGGTACTTACACTTTTAAAAAAAAAAACTTTTTGACACAGACCTTTATCATTAATTTATTTCATCAACTTTTTTTTTTAGAAATATGCAACATCCAGAAACAAGCTTTGTATTTCCTGTTACTCATCATACATGTACTTCTGCAAAGTTAATGTTATACCTCTTGAAAATCATAAATATCAGTCTGATGAAAGTGACTATCATTTAAATATGTAGTGTATTAGCTGTTATTTTTGCGAGGGTTTAATTTTCATTAATTTCACAAATCCCTGTTTGGTCTCAAATTTAACAACATTTAACAAAATTTCTCAACAGGCATTAGTGCTATTGCGATAGACACAGTGTCAAAGTCACGAAAACAACATCTCACGAAAATGCCCAAGACCTCCTAAATCCATTCGTCCAACCCATATATTTGTAAGCAAAAAATAACAGCTTATACAATAAAACATCCCCTACCATTCTGTTTACAATGATAAAAACAATAATGCGTTTATATAGCGCTTAATACGGGCATTTCTAAGTGAATTGAAACAGAACAGAAAAGTTGAATTAAACTACAGAGTATATTTACAAAAAATGTGATATGTATTTGGCAAAATAAATTCTACAAAAAAAAAAAAAAAACCTGAAACACACCAGAAAAGACTTTTACACATTTTCATTCATAACAGGTGTATACACTCATACACATCAAACACACACAAAAATATGGATAAAAATAATGCACTCAAACCCACAACACGCAGCAACACTACAACCACAATATGCAGGAGCGAGTTACCCATTTACACACCAAATACACATCCTTTATTGACTTTCCACTGTAGCCCTTATTTCATTCATATTTGGCCTCTTCTTTCTTTCCCAGTTTTGAAATGGGAAATGACAACATTTGTTTCACAACGACATTTTTAGACAACTATCAAGTTCAAGCTTTGCTTAAAATCTTTCCCTTCCTAGGGTACAAATAACTTCAAATTACTGTTAAAATGGAAATTTTCGCGGTGTTGAAATTTTTGCGCATTTCGCGAACCAGAAACTAGCGTGAAAACAAAAGCACACGTATATTTTTACTTGCCACATGTTCCAGTTATTGATGTCTTGTTTTTCGCGAAATTGAAAACATGCGAAACTCTTCTTACTTGGCCGAGCACAAAAAGTCGCACAAAAATATCCACTTTTAAAGTAAACAATATCACTTGAAGATACACCACTGAAGGAATCGTTCAACATTGTAGCTTTACAATGCGTTTTATGATTACATGCTATCAAATTAATGATCAATGAGTGCTGTGAATTTCTCAACAAACTTTGAAAGTTCATTTGACTGTGATATTGTTTCAAATGCAGACAGAGAATCCACATAAAATCGAGGAAGTTTATACATAGGGATTTTAAGCAAAGAACTCCACAGCATATTTTCATTAGAAATTGATATTTGATGATGAACCCCAACAGGGGGAAAGACTTACTTGGTCTCCCTGGCAAAGTCAGGAGGGATCTCTCCTTCACTGAGAGAGGATGGCACCTGGTCCCGCCCTGCCGCTGCTCCCCCGCCCATCATGAGACCACTTTCGCTCTCCTCTACGGTATCCTCCTCCTCCTCCTCCTCCTCCTCTTCATCATCGTCCTCCTCTTCATCCTCATTCCCCAGGTCCTGATCGGAGAAGCCCGCGGTGAGGTCGGCCGCCAGCTCAGCCAGGTCATCCGGCAGGGCCGTGGCCACCTCGGGGGTCTGCTGCACCATGGCGACCAGGGACTGCAGCTGCCGCAGCTTTTGTTTAGCCTCTTTCAGCTTTCTGTGGAGGAAAGGAAACAGACAGAACGGAGGGGGTGTAAGTAATTGAGATGACTGCCTACTAGTATTTTACTGAATGTCATCACATAGTCTATCAATGTACCTACAAAATGCTGTTTGCATGTCTGCAGATAAAACATCACTACCATTAATCTCAAGATTACTCTCAACACAATTCTACAGCATATATATATAAATATTCGAATTTGATACGGACTACTCTCTACTTCTCACTGCAGTAAGGCTGTCAGTTTCAACACATCACTCTGAACATTTTGCAGTGTCATAAGCCTTTGCCAAGGTCCTCCTGCTGTAGTGATAGCCAGAGAAGCAAGCAGAAGGTCATTAGACAAGACTATCCAAGCTACTAGCAAGAGGGCATTTGGAGATCAATCCAAACTTCGTAACTCGTGCCTTTGAATCACCTACTTTGCTTATGGCGTTTAGTAGCACAAAAAGGACACCTGAAGTGCTGCTTATGCCCCGTACGAGAAAAGTGGTATTGTGTCTCGTATTTCCCACCTCACTTTCTCCTTGATCTCGGGGTCTTCGCCCCACGCTGCCAGTAATGAACTGTGGTTGCTCTCCGTCTCCGTCTCTGTTTCCGTCTCTGTCACAGTGCTGGTGGTTTGGCCAGACCCCACCTGCACGTGTGCACCATCTCCGCTATAGGATATCTGACAGGCAAAAAGGAAAACGGAAGACATGCAATCGGTCGTCTGAAATATATAACAGATCTGCAGTTTGCTGCTTGTCAGTTCTGATAGCAGGGAATGCCATGACAGAGTGCCAAATTTCACATGGAAACTGATAGTAGATATTTCTGTTTACAAATTGATAAGAAACAGCTCAAACACTGCCTAAAGAAATCATTGACTATGCTCAATCAAAACTCACAACAAAATCATCAATATGAGAGGTGGCAATGCAGGGATGTCAACCCTGAAAGCAGTATTCTGAAGGCTGAAAAAGTATTTTTTTGGTGGAAATGGTATTTCTACCTTTCATGCAACAAAAATTCGTAGTAAAACAATTTGGGGTTATGATTATGAAACCTGCAGTATTTTTGGTACCAAAAAAAAAAAAAAATAATAACAGTACTAAATGCTGCCCCTCTCCCCCCCCCCCTTCCAAAAAAAAAATAAAAAAAATAAAAAACTAGAAATGCCTCCGCAATAATGCATGATTCTCCCAATAGCTGTTTAGTGCAATATCTTCATAATGTGTGATAACAGTTTCACATAATTGGCAACATATTGAAATTACAGGTTTGTCAGAAATATCCTGAATGTTCACTTTCCTTGAACTAGGTTTGCTATAATTGTCTATTAAAGAGTGCAGGTATATGTATTTGGGAATTGAGGATATTTACTTGACTTCTGACTGACCCTTTTATAAGTTTATGCATTGAGTAATTTTCAAGGTAAGAAAAAAGAGTGTAATTACAGTATAAAATAGATTTTTTTTGCATGTAAACCTGGCCTTGACCCTTAACCTTTGACCTTCTGGCAGGAAATTTCTAAGAGAATCTCCATTAGGTAATACATGTATATTAAGTTTTAAAAATAATAATGCAAGCATTGCATATACTAGTGTATGAGGGAAATAGTAAAATTTTGAGGAGTTGACCTTGACCTTTGACCCCCTGACTATTGACCCATAACCCCTAAATTCCCTAGATAATCCCTGCCAGTCAGTATGTACCAAGTTCCATGAAGATACATTGAACCATTTGCGAGAAAAGTGAAATTGTAACATTTTCACCTAACCTTTGACCTTTTGACCTTTGACCTAATGACACGAAACTCTGGTGAACCTTTATGGAGTAGTACATGTCTACACTAAGTTTCAAGAAAATACCTCTGGGCATTGCATGGATATGGGGGAAATAGCAACATTTTTAGCATTTCACCTTGACCTTTTGCCATTGACACTAAAATCTACTCAACTAATTGCCCCATCATACATCATCCTTGGACCAAGTTTGGTGAAAGCTGCTTCATCCAGTTTTGAGTTATCACGTAAACAGATAAATCTTAGGATTTGACCTTGATCTTTGACCTTTGACCTCTGTCCGATTTCACTTAAAAACTAAGTAAGTAATTGTCCCATCATACATCATCCTCGGACAAAGTTTGGTGAAATTTGCTAGATCCAGTCTTGAGTTATCGCGTAAACAGATACAAGTTCATGATATGACCTTGACCTTTGACCTTTAACCAATTTCACCCAAAATCTAATCAAGTAATTGCCCCATCATACTTTATACTTGGACCAAGTTTGGTAAAATTCCAGTCAATATTACTCAAGTTATTGCGTAAACGAATGCGGACGGACGTACGGACGGACGGACAACCCGAAAACAAAATGCCTCCGGCACCACTTCGTGGCGGAGGCATAAAAATTGATAGTTGGCATCTCTGCGAATAAAAGTCTTCCCTCCCTACACATTCACTGGTTCATCACTCCAGCATATTTTTCTTGATTACTTTTACATTATCTTGCATAATTGTCAATGCCAATTCTACTGGTTAGCCTTGAAATTCAATGAATAGGATTAAATGTGAACAAAAATGCACAAAAATAGAAATGCAATATTGACTGATGCTCTTTCTTTCCTGAAAATTATGAATTATCTGTTGTGAGCACTTACCTGATTTGAGGCAGCTTGTGAAAGCCTTCCAACCTGCTCTCCCCTTTGTAGCTTCCTGTCAAAATATAACATAATATTCACATATTTACAATAAAAATAAACGAATAAATTGCTTGGTTTGCCATATCTTATGATACAACTTGCGCTAAATTCACTCCAATACGTGTGCTGAAATTTAACTGAAGGGAGACGGGTGCCATTTATGTTGTGAAGAACAGCAACTTCAACACACATACTATTACATTTAGGGAATTTTAAATGCCAGCAGGAGCAGAGCCAGTAGGTGACGTAGCATGCTTGATGAATCAAATAGCTATGAGAAATTTTCCAAGAATATACCTCAGATTGCTCATCAGATCTGGGTCTTCGTAGTTCACTGCTAGTCCCACGCGCTCCTGCTGCTGTTGGTTATTAGCCCCTTCAATGCCAGCATCCAGCAACTGGCTGGTATCCTGGTATTGCTGGACCAAATCTCGCAGCTCTGTCAGCCTTTCCCGCACTTCATGCAGTTTTCTGAAATACAAAGTCAAACATTACCTTGAAAACTTTACCTCATCAACCTTATCAGCACAGAGAAACTTTTCTCTTTATCTTTCACCGAATCCTTTTGAACCTTAACCCATTGACGACTAGTCCCGAGTATACTCAGGCAGGTGTCTATAGACAATGTGTGTTACAGCAAATCAGCTTGTCCTCAACGGGTTACCGTAAATCAAAGTCTGTCACTACTGTGCCAAGTATCCTACACTTCTCTAAAAGCTACTGCATGTGAACAAAATATTTCATTTGAATTTTTGACAGAATGATTTGTAGTTATGACAGAACAATTTGTAGTTACTATTTTATCAGTCTATGTACAAACTAAATGAGAGAGAGGAAAAAACAACAACCAACAAACGAACAAATGACCATCACTGGCAATGCCATTGCCTTTGTTCATTTGCAACACCATTCTACTCCTGACGGCCACAAAATCAGATTGAAGTCTCACCTTAAGCTGTCCGGTCCATTTGTTAGAGTAGCTTCCAGATCTGATGCTTCGTCATCTTTGGTGGACACCATGACCCCCACATTCTCATTCAGGTTGGATGATGTTGACGCAACACTCACTGAATCAGCTATATATCAGATAGAACATGAAAACATGAAGACTTGATCAAATCCTCTAGCACTGTAAGTCTCTACACCAGACTGCTTACTCTTCCTCAGAACGGATGAAAAGAGTACCACCAACACTCTTTACAAGATATACATTGTATTCACAGTAACTGCATGAAATCACAATTGCAGAACACCAAGATAATTGAAACAACGAACTACACATTTATGATACATCAATCTGTTTGGCGGAGAGCTTTATGTGGAGTGTATCCTCACATCAGTGAGCATTACGCTAAAACAACGCAATTCAAATACTAGTACTTGCCATTGCTGGTGTTGGACATGAACGGATGCAAGGCGTGCAGCTGTGACAGTAACTCGTCCATTTGCCTCTTCTTCTCCTGAAGGGCATCCAGCTTCTCTCTCAGCTCCTGATGCTCTGCTGAGATGAGGGGAGGAGAGACCTGTGGACAAAACAGAGGTTGAGCTGTAAAGGAGCAATCAGAACAAGTCTGGGCCCTGCTGCATAAAGTTGAGATCAAACATGAGTCAGAAAATTAAACATAAGTCTCTGAATACTCAATTCTGATTGGCTGATACCAGACTTTATATTTGATTTACGACTTATGTTTCACTGCAACTTTTCATGCAATAGGGGCCTGATTCAGTTCACACTCATTGCTTTGGAGATATGCAGGACACAAAGAAGTCTTGCAAATCATTCAGAAAGAAGCACTTGCAATATAAGAGGTCATATCATCTGTCGTATAAACCTCTACACAGAATTAAAATATCCATTCACTGTAGCATAGAATGTTTTGAGAGAAGCACATCATCCACAGTGAGAGAGAGAACATAAACATCTTGATCCAACAATTTCCTCAAGTTGACAAGGCATGCCTTCAGTACTCAAATAAAAACTGCAAAAGGATTTATTTCCCACCATAAAGGCAGGCAGCAGTGCGATTCTACAGAGAGCATTAGCAACTCTAGCAAAGTCTTGTGGAGCTAGATACCTTGCATCAGAAGGCTGCAACTTTTTCAATGGTGTACAAATAACAGGAAATGCAAAAACACAGTCAGCCTAAAAGCTCTCTTTCCTCATACCTCTGACTGGTCCATCCAGTCAAGCGTCCTGGCCTGCTGCAGCTCTCCTGCTCTGGAGTCTCTCTGCTCAGCCAACATGCGCATCAGGGTCCTGCGTCTCTCTTGCAGGTCGCTGGCTGTCAGGGGGACACCTGCCACGCTGCTGGCCAATCCAGCTGTCGTTGTTACAGGTGCGATGTCCTCCGTGGCCGAGGTAGCGGTGGTTGCTGTTGTCGTTGTGGCTTGTGTGCTGACGGATACTAGTGGGATCGTGGGAATTAGGATTGTTTACTCACAGTGGATAGTATCAATTTATCATTTGTTCGATTTATATGAAGAAACAAAAAAAACTAGAAATGTCGCTACGGCGACTGGTGTATGCCTCCGCCATAATGCATGGTTCTCCTAATAGGTCTATAGTACAATGTCTTGACAATGTGTGATGACAGTTTCACACAATTGGCAAAATATTAAAATGACAGGTTTGCCACAAATGTGCCGAATGTTCACTTTCCTAGAACTAGGTTCAATTGGATGAATGATTAAAACGTCAGAGTGCAGGTATTTGGGGGAATTGATGATTTTCACTTGACTTTTGACACTTTTACAAGTTTATGCATTGAGTAATTTTCAAGGTATTGAGAAAAAGTATAATTTCAGTATCAAATGGTAAAATAGTATTATCGAAACCTGGCCTTTGACCTTTGACCCCACGGTTCCAAAGAGAATCACTGTTAGGTAGAACATGCATAAATATGTAAGTTTCATGACAATACCTTGAGTTACTTTTGAGATATGGAGGAAAAAGTGCAATTTAGCACTTTCACTTGACCTTTGACCTTTTGACCTTTGACCTTTTGGCAACAAACTTCCCACAGAATATATATTGGGTTATACATGCATACATCAAGTTTTAAAAAAGTCCTTCAGTCATTGCATAAATATAAGGAAAGTAGTTATATTTTGAGGAGTTGACCTTGACCTTTGACCCCCTGACCTTTGACCCATGACCCCCAACTTCCCTAGATAATCACTGCCCATCGGTACAAGCATACATACTAAGTTCCATGAAGATACCTTGAACCATTTGCGAGATATGGAGAAAAACATGAAATTTCAATTTTTTTTTCACAAAATAACCTGTGACCTTTGACCTTTGACCCTGTGACCCTAAAATCCACACAAAGTATCATCCCCCAAGGATATACCCTCATACCAAGTTTGATGCAAAACCACCACACGGTTCTTGAGATATTGACAAAAACAAAACGAGACGGACGGACGTACAGACGTACGGACGTACGGACGGACGGATGGACGGACGGACGGACGACCCGAAAACATAATGCCTCCGGCCACTTCGTTGGCGGAGGCATAAAAAAAATGCTCCTTTGTGAGATATATTACACAGCTGCAAATAATCACTAGAAGCAATATCATACAAAATGAGACATATGGTCACTCATGAATCTTCCATGATCAGCATTCACATGAAAAGCGTTGGTTCCTTTATAGGACAATTCATGGGCTAAATCTATTTCAATACTAGCTTAACAGTTGTACTGCCATAATGAAAATGGAATTAGTGCTTCTCCCTACAGGCAAATGAGAAGATATTTCATAATCTAAAGGACAATAACAAAGTAAATGTTTATTTCTATTTAAAATTATAAATAATCATTTTACTAAATGGTGGAATGAGGATATCATAGGCCTTGAACGGATGTAAAATAAACCATCAATTTCACTTTTCCATTTTTCCTCACCTCACCCAATACTATACCCTCCCTTTAAATGTTTGGAAGACAAGCTAGTGCAGTGAGTGGACTTACATGTTTCATCAGGGCGTTCCTGTTCTGAGTGATTGAGCCTGCTCTCGATCTGAGTTTGCAGTGTCATCAAGGCTGCCTGTCTGCTCTGGAGTGTTCTCAGCTGTAGAATGACACAAAATGGAGAGGCAATACAAGATAATACCGATTTACACTCAATAGTTATGTGTCCTACCCATTTCTAACTAACAGATTTACACAAGAATCAAATGACACTGTCTTTTATTTGACGAAAATTGACACCCGTCAGCATGATATTTCCTTAATACACTGATTTTTTTTTTTTTTTTTTTTTTTTTTTTTAAGCAAGAACTTTGCCTTAATCCGCACTAAGGCCCCTCCCATTTGATACATCATCAAGGAAGCAGGCAGATTTATGTCCTTTGTTGCCAGCTGTTGTTATTCACAAAAGTGTTCACAACTGTGCCCACACAGAAGCATGGGAGAACAACCTCAATAACATCACTGATTATGGGGGCAACTCAAATTCTTCTCTTGCCGTTTGTTGTCGTCATTAAATGTCGATGACTCTTCTGATGACTTGAAATCTACATTTTACTAGCAAATAGCATCAATGCTCTGTTTGGACACTGCCATATGCGCTGATCAAGTCGATACAATATTGCGCAAGAGTTCAGTCTCCTTATAACTCACCTCCTCTTGCTGTTTGAGCATCTTCTTTAGCAGGTCATGTTGCTTTCTTAATCCTTCAAGAGCTGCTATCTGATCAGAGACATCCTGCTGTTTCTGACCCTACATACATGGAAAACAACAAGGGAATACAATGTAAGGGATGGTGGGATTTTCTGGTTGCAGTGATGAGGTACTGGTGGATAAATGAATATTCCAGACTCTAAGTTCCACAAAATAATTCACAAAAAGTATACAAATACATCATGTTCTTAAAATTCCTCTGAAATTGATATGTTGAAAACTGGTTACAAGAATTACAATTGGGAAGTAAAATTGGTTCAATCTGCATGCACAATCCAACCCTGTTGCATGGGTGTTCTAAAAAAAAAAATGCTTACATATAACTATGTTCATATGAAACAGTAACAACTGAGGATATTGTTGTAACAAAAAAAAAAAAAAAGCTGTAAGGTAAATGACACATAGAAGGGAGATTAAAATCTGATTTCTAGTTGTCTTGCATTCGACTTGCAATCAGAAGAAAGAAATCAAATGAACAGGAGTAGACATTTTAATAAATCTGATTAAAATATCTGCATGTTAAAGAATTCTACAGTTTGATACTTTTCTTCAAATCAGTGATATCAAAACATTTACAGATACAATTTAGCCAAAGTGTTTTCATTGCATCAAAACTCCCCCATGGGTGTGAACATGAATATGCAGTTTAAATCATTCATTTCATCAACAATTCAGACACTACAACCCCCTTCCTACTGTATACAGAGTCATTATGTGCTAAATTGCTGAAAGTCTAAAATGATTTGAAGTCCTATAAAGAATCAATGACAGATTTTTTTTTTTCTTCTTCTTCTTGAACTCTTTATAAAAAAAAAAGGGAATTTAAGATTTAGTAAAGGTGAATAAGACTTATGATGGCACTACAGTATGTGATCACATCACTCTAATCACTGTTCTGGAAACATTGAGGAACTTTGATATTCCATAACTTTATTTCACATCTGATAAAAGTGAAATTTTCGATTTTTTTTTTTTATTTGTCTGATTTTATGCTATGAAAGTTGACCAGAACACAGTAAAAGCAAGTGTGACATTATTGCTGTCCTGATACTCTTTGCAAAAGTTACTGCCAATGAAGAGTTCACACATATACCAGTGTAATCATGCAGTCAAACTGTATGCACTGAGATGTTTGCAGTGTTTTCAAGCAAGTTGGTATATTTGAATTTAAAAATGAAGGCAACAACAAACATAACACAACAAATGCAAATCATGAAAACAGAAGAGGAAACCTAAAGCTGTGCACGTGCTACCACTGGAGAATCAGTAATCATTGCATGCGTCGAAAATTATTGTGAACACCTTGTAACTAGAGCAAATACAGTCAAAACTGGCAAATACTGTACATGTAGCTCATCCTGTGGAAGGAGTAACATACCAAAATCTGTGGTACATTACACAAACAAACAAATCAACTTCAGGCTGGTTTCATATTTTGAAATTATCAATTCCTACAGAGATATTACAAAGCTGTACGTGTGTACTGTGCTCAAAGAGACTATACTGCCAATGACAAAGGCATGAATGCCTAGACCCCTCCCCCTTGCCTGCACCATTTCTTTTTTTCTGCCCCAGCTCTTCTACACAGCTCTTGCTTTATACCTAGAGTTCAATCCACTATTCAAAGCAGTCGTCAGACACTGAAATACAATAGTCCACAGTAAATTCCTTTACCAGCAACTTCAGCAGCCATATAATCAGCAACACACTGTGATATAAGACTTTGGTGATCAATTCAATTCACTCACACTGCGTATAAGAGGTACAACACAGCTCTCTTAAACACAAATACACACACACACACACACACACATACATTCACATAAAATGTATGACTCATCCGCTTACAGGGTTTGGTAGGCCTTAATTGCATTTACAGTATTGAGAACTTGTATTTCCTGCATGAAATGTGGCATTCTTTTCGACCATAGAATTGGCACAGAAAAAAAAAAAAATCTCACACATCAGCAGCCCAATGATAAAATTTCTGTGCAGCAACCTTGAACAGTGCACACCCAAGCATACACACAATACCCCCCATACAGACAGACACATACAAACACACACAAACACACTCCTTTCAGAATCGCCCATGCATGACCGACGGAACAGCCTGCTAAAGGTGTGGGAACATCACTGATGCATGAGTGATTTGAGGCTGCCGCTGGGGCTATCTGGACTGTGAGTGTTCATTTAACTTTGAGAATGTAATATATGCTATCCTGGCTTTCAAACCATTGCCAAATGGCATCTTAATACTACCATTTCTTTGGATGTTCTGTATATTCCATTAAACAGATCTACTGGGATAAGCTTTCTCAGTAAAATGAGTATTGTACACTTAATAAGATGCACTTAAGTAAGCAAATAGATTCAATCCAAACTTGTACGGAATTGCCCTCCTCCCAAAAAAAAAAAAAAAAAAAAAAATCCAAAAACAAAAGAATACTCCTCTCAGAAATCCACTGTGATGAAGAAGTATCCTTACATATTGGTTGCATAGGATATACTTAATCATCAATAATAATATCTATCCCTCAAATTACAAATATATTGGAATAGTACAAACAAGAAGTAAAGGGTAATAAATAAAATTAAAAGGCCCTAACAAGGACCGATCAGTTCTCATTGCATTGTAAGAGATTTGTGCTTACTACATGTAGCAACAAGCAGACGGAGGATTACGAAATCCAACCAGAATGGGCTTATTGGCTGATAAATGTCTCCATATTACTGAAAGTGGTTTGTGTGTGTGTATGTATGTGTGTACTGCATATATGTGAAAGTTGTTCTGTAAAGAGATCAGGGAGTTAGCAAAGAATGCCGATAGTCTTCTTTTCATGTAACAGAGGTAAAAATAATTTTAGAGGGTCATGAGTAATGTTCCCTAGTGACAGATAAGAGGCTTCAGAAATATCAGTGATACAACATTCTAAGAGATTATTACGGACATTGGTTAATATTTTTCATTCCTAAATTATAAAAGTTCATAGATTTTGACAGAAACAGAATGGTTAATAGCCTGATAAATTCTAATGTGCAGAATATTATTCATGTGCTATGAGATGATTTTTGTTGCCTGTGTTAATTCTTTGCTGACAAGTACTGAGTAAATGATTCATCAGTCATTGATTGTATATCTTAATGTAAATAGTCTCTTAATTAAAGATAATAAAAAGTTTTGGTACGTCAAAAGTTTCCCTGAATTTCCGTGTTTCAGGTTAAAGTATCTATCACATAACTAACACTGAGACTTACTCGCCCCAAAGTGCTCTCATTTCTTAGTAATCATGCAATTAACTGCGACCAGCAGCCCCATACGCATAGCGTAATGGGGCTTCGCATTGTAGCATCCAGGATCATGACAGATTTAGTATCTCGGGCAAATATCAACTTAAAATCCACAAAATTCTTCGATTTGAAGACTTACCAATTAAGTTGAAGTCTTGAAAACAGGCTTCGGGCAACGTTTGGTTCTGCCAATAGTCCCTTTCTGTTCGAATTGATGACTGAATGTGACTCTGTCGAGAGGACCGTGGGAGAGCTACATACACTGATTACTACGGCCAGCGCATACGCACACATCACATGCGAACAAATTTCAAATCCATGAACGGATAAGATGTTTGTGTGCGCATGCGCTGGCCGTCAATTCAGTGTACGTAGCTCTCCCAAGGTCCTCTTGACCGAGTCACATTCAGTCATCAATTCGAACAGAAAGGGACTATTGGCAAAACCAAACATTGCCCAAAGCCTGTTTTCAATACTTCAACTTAACTGGTAGGTCTTTAAATTGAAGAAATTTTTGGATTTTAAGTTGATATTTACCCGCGATACTAAATCTGTCATGATCCTGTAAGCTACAGTGCGAAGCCCCATTTAGCTATGCGTATGGGGCTGCTGGTCGCAGTTAGCTACACAGTATGCGTATGGGGCTGCACGCTGCTGGTCGCAGTGATATTCGCACAATACGTGTACTACCTCGCCGCCGCCGTACGGCGGCGGCTCTGGTACGAAACCATTATTGCATGATTACTAAGACATGAGAGCACTTTGGGGCGAGTAAGTCTCACAGTGTTAGTTATATGAAAGGTACTTTAACCTGAAACACAAACTAAGACAAGGAAATTCAGGGAAACTTTTGAGGTAATACCAAAACTTTATATTATCTTTAAAGAGCTATCATGAAGAATTACCAGTCAACTGATCTACGATAGCATATAATGACATTATGAGGTTTTACTTTTATTACTAAACATACTGAACATTTCGCAAAAATATCATGACCGGATGAAAACGCAAAAAAAAAAAAAAAAAGGCAGGCTAGCATTTCTGCTAGAACAACAGCATCTCACTGTTTTACCATTATGTAGATTCAAACTTGTGCATATCTACAATACCAGTACATCATTACAGAAACAATGGCACATTGTTACACTGCAAGCTGCATTAACTTGGAAAGTGGCGTGAGATGACCATTTGTGAACAATGCAGACTGAAATGTTCTTGGTCAAAACACTTCACACTGTACAGTCTTTCCTGCACTTTTTCATCATGCATAAACTTGAACAGAAAGGAGTGATAAAATACACAGGGGTCATAAAACCTAGAATGTGATGCTCTCCACAAAGTCATGGAAATCTTTCCTGCATTTGATGAGGGGATGCACTTAGCTGCAATGTCCCGACTTCTCTCTATCCTCATAATGCAGTTGAAATGCCTTTATGCCATTGTTTGGTGAAGCACAAATACACAAAACGTACAAACTGTCTCAAGCAACATAGCGCATGCATTCATCAAACGATAATAGCATTATATAAAATGGCAAAAGCTGAAGCACAAATCTTCAAGCATGAGGGAGTTTCGTTGTGGTTTCTTAGGAGTACATATGTACAGTTTACATTTGATTTGTCTCAACAAAGTAATTTTTTTGTCCCTTATATCAAATAACGTCAGCTTCATCACAGATATATCAGGAGTCCCAAAAGTTGCAATGTTGTTATTTTTTTTTCCTGTAATGATTGGCAAATATTGCAATACCTCAGCAACATGGCAAGACATGCACATACTTTGTATGAATACTCTTGTACAGAAAAGTACATCAAAGTGCCTAATACAAGGATTCATGGACGTAAACATTAAAGTTCCATGCAACGACATGAGCCCCGCCTAGAAAGCCTTATTTTGGGCCCCAGGTTTGCAAGGAAAGCACCACATCCCCAGCCTCAGACCCTGTGTTGAGAATCGGGCGTACCTCCTCTGGGCTGGCCATGGATACGGAAGACGTCTGGGAAGACACGCTGTTGGTGGGCAGCTGCTGCCAGCTCTCTACTCTCATCCTGCCCAAGGCCATCCCCATACTGTCCTCATCCCCCTCCTGGTACTTCTGCAGCATGGAGCTGTACTGCTCATGTAACTCCTGGGTGTCCAGGCCAAAGGACCCTGTGGCTTGGCTACTGGCCACGGAATGTGCGTCATCTTGCACTGAGGCCTCGGAATCGCTGATATCATTGTCGCTTGCGCAAGAATGATTACCGAGGTGGCTCTCAATTCTCGGCCTGGTGCGGGCATTGAGGGTACCCTCCTACAAGTACAATTTGTTTCATGATGGTATCAACAAAACTTTGGAGAGGATATTGTTCCCAGAAAGAAAGAAAACAAAACCACCAACTCCCAAAACTGAGAAGAGCAACGAACAGCCAGCAAATTACCAGAAACACACATGCAAACTTCATGAGAGCAACTACCTGCTTTGAGAGAAATGAATCTTGTCTTATGAATGTCTGACCATAATCGCAAAACAGGATTTCAGTTTATACATCTAGCCACATATTTGAATTCAAATGGTGCCTGAATTTTTTGTCAAAACAAAAATAAATGCCTCTCCTCTAATCTTGGTGTCATGTTGCATACAAAAAACAAATAAATAAACAAGAGAGAAATGCCACACATGGTCAAACATTGTAATTTCAAGATTCATCTTCTCTTGTAGTGAACATTAACACACAGAATGTTAGGATAACGTAGGGTGAGCTCAATTAAGCTATTAACAAGGTACAAGAGTTGGAAATAAAAATAGAAATAGAGCGCCAAGAATATCACTTTCTGATGCTGCAATGAGAGAACAATAGCTGAGCATTCGACTCACAGTTGTAGCCTCTGAAATGTCTGACTGCGCGTCGATGTTGATGGATGCAGACTCGGCCACGGATGTGGAAAACGATTCCCCCGAGTTTTGGCTACTCCTTCCGTTGACGGCAGCTTCGGCAACATTGAGGTCGTTGCTGGTAATGGACTCCACACCAGAGACAGAGCTAGCGAGGCCAATCTCCTCTGCCAGCATGCGCTCCAGGAGAGCGAGGTACCCACGCTCCTGCTCCTGCAGGTGCTCCTGGAGCCGGATGAGCTTGTCCACCTGGTCGTCTCGCTCCGGAGACTCAGTGGAGTTCTGGAGCGTGGACATCATGGCACTGGCCTGCCGTAGGTAGTCCTACAGAAGAACCGCAATTCAGAATTCACAGATTACTTCATAATAATATAGACACAGACACATTCACAGACAGACAGACAGACAGCCAGCCAGCCAGCCAGACACCATATACTCACATACAAACAGGATATCCCATCTAATATAAGATTATGCTTCATGGTTGCATACTGTTTGACCTACATTACAGTAATAACATCCACTTTTTGGCACTGTTGTCATGACTGCTACCAAAAATCTTCATTAGTTATGAGATGATGAAAACTTTCAAATCCTGAAAATATACCTCCCTCCTTCAGTTGAATTGTGGGTTACAAAAACTTCTGACACTCTTGACATTTACTGAAGAATTTCTAGCACTGATCTAATATTCTTTGCAAGTTCACAACAACCATTTTCCCCACCAGTTCTAACTTTTGATGGGGACATACTCCCCTCTTTACCCGTCAATTCACCAGACTTTCATTTTCTCATTAATTTCCATTATGGATTTTAATTTCGAATTAACATTTAGATTAACTACAACATTAGAGAAATACTCACCCTGATCTGCATGAGTCTGGCTACAATCTTATTACGGTCAGGCTGAGAGAGAGAGAGAAGAAAAAATTAAAACACATTTATAATTACTTTTATTCACAACGGTCACAAATTATCTCTACATACAATCTAAGACTCCTATCTGTTCTGAAATCAAAAGAATCTAGTTATGAATCCTTTTTGAACCATTAACATTTGATGACTCAAGAACACAAGTATTCTAGGAGTCATATATTTTTGATGTATGCCATTTACCCAGGCTTCTTCATGAAAATAGTAGGACAGTTAATAGTTTCAAGTAACATTTATTATTTTGAGTATACAGTGCCATACATGAATCTGTCATTGCTTCCATATACTAACTCTACTGTTTCAGATTAATGTTCTCTCTCCTACATACTCGATAATAACGACTGAGATAACAAGGCCTGACGACACTTTGTTGCACGCTATTCAATTCTACTCATGCAATGCTAACAACTCAAAAACATCATCTCTTTTAGTTTTTATTGGCTATTTTGTGTTGATGTGCTATGTTCAATTTCAGGTTTTGCTTTTTCTTTTCTTTCACATATGGATGTCTTGCACCAGTATTTGTCAGTGAAGCACAGTTCAATCATAGTTTTAGTGAGCAGTGGTGGATGTTACATACTACTCATGTCTACATTCTTCTCTTTTTTGACTCAATTCTGATGATTTGTAAACTCAACATTGTCACAAAACCTTCAGTGAAGGTTACAGATGAATGATTGTACAGTTCAAAGGTATCTTGGCCAGCCTTACATTCATTGAATTGCCCAATATGTAGACAGATTATTTTTTTTTGGCATGATATAAAGCACGACTGCAATTTTGTGAATTTCCCTGCTTGGCAGCTGGCGAATTTTGTGAATTTCATCTGAACATTTTGATGAAAAGGACAACAGATCGGCTGATTTTGCACTTTGTTATAAGTTATCTCATTACTTTGCTTGTAACAGTCTAAATGTCCAGAAGTAATGAGAGAAAACCTAATCTAGTACAGCAACCATCCTGATATATATTTTTGTAATTTGTGCACATTGATTAGATCGGGCAATCCTTCCGTCCCAGCGTTCGTTTCTTTGTTCATTTTTCCATCTGAGAAGATGGCTGGACACCCCATATTCAGCTATGCTAAGCTGGTCTTCCATGGGGTCCAGTTGGATGTGAGGCAGGACCAATTCACCGGGTTAAACACCCTGCTCTTTGCGATGAATGAATGAAGCGGGATCTTTTACGTGCATGAGTTGTGACTCTCTCATACACGGGACCTCCATTTTATGTCCTATCTGAGGGAGAGAGAGTTTTGCCTCTTGCTAGAGGGGACAGAATGATTACACACAACATTGCTCAGTCCAGACTCGGGTTCGAACCCGGGTCACTTGGGTAGGATTGGGTCTTTAATTCTACGGCGTGCTTACCATCTCATTCACAAATATTGTGTCCAGCACTGAGGATGGCCTCTTGCTTGCCCCCTCGATGGATGCCACCTCTTCACCAGGCCTGACATTGTTGGCCCTGTTCACACTGCTCACCGTTCCCACTATCTGACTGTCTGTGCTTTGCTGCAATAAAAACATAATACATGGAGTTTTATGTCAGAAGCCTGTCCACATTTCTTTGAACACATGTATGTAGAAGAAATGAGTTTCCTTTGGTTCTAGTATCACTACAGTACACATTCCTCCCACAATTCACAAACCAATTGAAAAAAAAAAAAAAAAAACTAAACTCGGAATTTGTCAAGACTGACAAATTAGGCGATCCGATCTTTTTTTAATCAATGATTTGAGTCCTGATCCCAATATAGGCATCTGACGATAGTGCAAAGTCTCAGCTACAACATATTAAAATCTGGAAGAAATTCACGAAAGGTTACAGTATATACCAAAAGAAACTTTGCGTTAATCAACAGTAACGTTTCATTAACGCAAGCGGTTTCACCTGAATCGTTAGTAACGCAAAGTAACGATCGGGAAAATTAACGTTTGTAGTAACGATGAGTAACGATGAGTAACGATGAGTAACGATCCCTAACGCAAATTAACGATGTTTCGTTAAAATTAACGATAGGTAACGCAAGAACTCATACGAGATTTTGGTTTTGTAACGAGACCTGGTGAAAGGACGACGTAGCCCCTGCCGAGTGTAGCGATTTAGCGGAGTCTTTTCGCGAATCGAATCACGATTTAGCGAATGGTTAATTCGCGACCGGCGTCACCAAAAACGCACGCCGGGCCGCGTGGCCACCAAAAAAGCCGGATGTTTGCCTTCAGTTTTGAAAATGAACAGCGGTAACTATCGGCTCCGTAAGCTGCTAGAATAAATGTCAGATGTTTGCTCTTAATTTTGGAAATGAATAACGGTAATATTCGACTCCGTATTATACAAAAATAAATGTCGGATGTTTGCTTATACTTTTGGAAATGAATAATGGTAAGATTCAGCTCCGTACGGTGCTGAAATTAACGTCAGATATTTGATTTTGCGTTCGGAAATCAATAGGGATAAAATACGGCTCCGGAAGATGCTGAAATAAATGTCGAATGTTTGCTTTGACGGTCGGATATAAGTGATAGAGAATTTCAAATCCGTATACGATGATAAAATAAATGCCGGAAGTTTACTTTTACGTTCGAAAATAAATAATAATAATATTTAGCTCTGGAAGATGCTAAGGTAAACGTCGAATTATCCCTTTGGCGTTCGGAAATGAATAACAATAATAATAAACTTCGTACAACGACGAGATAAATGTTGGATGTTTGCTTTTACTTTCGAAAGTGAATAGCAATAACATTCGGCTCCAGAAGATGCTGAAATATATGTCAGATGATTGTTTTTACGTTTGGAAGTGAATAACAGTAATATTTTGCTCCATACGATGCTAAATAACTGTCGGATATTTGCTTTAAAATTTCGAAATGAATAACAGTAACATTTAACTGCGTTTGATGGTGAAGTTAATGTTTGCTTTGACGTTCGGAAATGAATAACAATAGTATTCAACTCCGTCCGATGATGAATAAATGTTTGATGTTTACTTTTATGTTCGAAAGTAAATAGCAATAATAATCAGCTCCGGAAGATGCTAAAATAAATGTTGAATGTTTGCTTTGGCGTTCGGAAATGAATAACAATAGTATTCAACTCAGTACGATGATGAAATAATTGCTGGATGTTCGCTTTTACGTTCAAAAGTAAATGGCAATAACATTCAGCTCCGGAAGATACTAAAATATATGTCGAATGATCCCTTTGACGTTCGGAAATGAATAACAATGATATTCAGCTCCGTACGACGATGAAATGCCGAATGTTCGCTTTTACGTTCGAAAGTAAATAGTGCTCAATAACATTCGGCTTCGGAAGATGCCAAAATAAATGTCAGATGATGAAAGATTGCTTGAACGTTCGGAAGTGACAAGCAGTAACATTCTGCTCCATAATTAAAATGCTAAAATGAATATCAGACATTTGCTATAAATTTAACATTTCGAAATGAATAACAATAACATTCAGTGGCGTTTGATGGTAAATTTAATGTCGGATGACGTTTGAATGTGAAAAACAGTATAACATTCGGCTCCGTACGATGCTGAAATATGTCAGATGATTCGTTTCACTTTCGGAAGTGGACAGCAGTAACATTCGGCTCCTTCAATCATAAAGTAAATGTCGGGTGTTTGCTTTTGAATTTGGAGATGAATAACGGTAATATTCTGCTCCGTACGATGCTAAAATAAGTAACAGATTGTTGCTTGTACATTTGGAAATTATAAACGGTATCAATCGGCTCAGTTAGATGATAAAATAAAGAGCGGATGTTTGCTTTCACGTTCGGAAATGAATAAGGATGATATTCAGGTCCGTAAGATGATAGAATGAATGTCGGTTGCTTGGTTTTACATTTGAAAATGATTATCGGTAACATTCGGCTCCGGAAGGTGTTAAAATACTTGTAAATGTTGAATGATTGCTTGAATTTCCACCAGAAATAAATAACGGTAATTTTTTGGTTCTTTACGGTGCGAAATCTTAGAACTCAGAATAACGGTATAAGATGATTAAATTTTCTATTCATTTATTTTAGGCGTGGGTACCTGTATCACGTCAGTAATACTTGATATTTATTTTTCTATGTTTAGTAGGACCGATAGTTTTGCTTGTTTGTTTTTCTTTTCGGGCCACCAAAGAATAAAAATCAATCATTTTGGTGGCCCGATTGGGCCACCGAAATAAAAGTTAGTGTGGAGCTCTGGCCTTTTGTGGATAAAGTGTCTTGCTGAAAGGCAAATAAACTGTCTGTATCGGGCTTCGAGGAGATTGAAACCGCAAACCGGTACCATGGCTAATTGATTCAGATTTTACTGAAGTACATGTATTTGAAGGTCAACTTTAGATAGACTTCTTTTTTTTTTTTTTTTTTTTTTTTTGCGACACAGCTGGGGCTCCATGCGCATTTATTTACAACAACAGTATAATCGGAAGACGAGCAAAAAGAATGTCAGCACCAGGAGTAATCGCACCGGGCCGAAAGGGGAAAAGGAAAAGTATATCCTGAATCTATACCCCCCACATCGACAAGAAGACAAACGATAGAAAAAAGAAAGAAAATGAATGGACCCACATGACGCATAATTTTGGTAAATCTGCGGGATATTCGTTATATCATTTTGCTGTGTTCAAACTATACACAAGTTTTGCTTTTCGAGTGTGATCTTAATGCGTATGAATGTTCTATGGACTTTAAGTTTATAATGCGAAAGAGGGTAACTATAAAACAATTAACGACATTGATAACGCCAAACAATAGGAAATTTCAGAGTGCAAGAAAAATAAGATGTCCCGGAAGTACGCCAGACGTCATAATTGCTTTTTTTGTTTTGTTCCTTTCTAGCTCCACAGCATCACCTAGGAAAATCGATTTGACCAAGAACAAAAGCGTGTCCCTCTTTTCTTCCTGGGCAATTACCCCGGACCCTTCCCCTGGCCCTAATCCTAACCATAACCCAAACTCCTCGCCCTAAACCTAACCCTAATCTTTACTCTAACCTTACCATTAACCAGTATTTAGCGGGGGAGGGGGGGGGGGGGGTAATTGCCCTCTGGGGTTAATTGCCCGGATTAGGTTGCAACACACAACAAAAACCTCTTCTCAGCCCTACACCTTCCCGATCTCCGTGTGTTGTCAGGTGAAACGACATGTTCAAATACAAGAATAAAACAACAGTAGGTATTGATTGAAACTCGACACCCATTCATGCCAGCCAGGCCAGGCTGAAATGTAACTTCAAAGCACATTCCGACAGCTGGCTGGCAAAACCACATGGCAAAGGAATTTGCGCGCGCGTGTGGATTGCTCAATTGGAGGGCCTGGGAGCGGGAAAAACAAGGGTGATTTGATAGTCTGTGAGTTATCAAAAGCAGACCTTTCGAACATCGTTGTTTCGTTGTATCACAATTTTTTACATAGCCATGCAAAACGATTACTATACACTCATGTCATGACAAGAAATGAATCAATATTCCAAGACAAATACAAAGCAGCCTCGGGTACGGACGGTGACAAGAAACGCCACGCATTCACGATGCACGTCGGGGAGCAACAGAGAGGTGGGAAGAGACTCTTCACGCCTCCCTGGGAGCAACATGGAGTTGGCAGGGAGGGGTGATCCTGGAGTTTGTGACAACTTCCCGATACTCCGTGACAACAGGGACTGGGAGGTAGAAGAGAGACACTCCACCTCCCTGGTGACAACACGATTGTAACGATCTCAAAGCATGGACCTTACCACGCCCAGCAAATCTGCGTGCTACTTCTCAAATTTGAAGGAACCTTGTCTCTGATCTGTTGAGTTGTTTTTGCTGAATATTGATCAGGAGCTTTTCATGCCTGAAGTTCAAATGGATGGTTGCCAAAATTTCATAATTTATAAATCTCTCAGTAATTTATCTTAGGCTGTTGATGCTGCCGTACAAAAAAAAACATTAGAAATTTCATGTGAACTAGTCAGGATAAAGACAAAAAATCTCCGCACAAAACAAATACAAGTATTTCTTTTTATTGTCATTGGTAGTCAAATTTGTGTTTTACAGATATGAATAAAGCAATAGGTATAGTATTAACTATTGTATTACACGTAGTAACACTTTCATGGTAAGTTTGACGTTTTAAACGGCTACACATTAAGTTAACAAAGATCGCAGGAGAGTTTTTTTAAGGAGTGCAACCATTTCTAAACGTGAAGGCATGTTAAATGAAAGGAGAGAAAAAAAAAATCAACGTTTGTAATCCTGGGTCTTCGACTAGAGCTATCTTTAATTAAACATTCCTTCTCTGTTCATCTCCAAGACCCCAGACTGTTCATGACCTCCGAGAATGCGCCAGTACGCGCGGTTTCTTCTGTTAATTGGTCTCTCTCTCTCTCCACCCCTCCCCATTCCCACTCTGGCACCTTGGCATCGTGGGATTTTTCATGTTTCTGGGTAAACTTTCATATGAAAGCGTGCCTATCAAGTCACCACTTGACTCACCTGCTGGCAGTGTAATAATGCGAGCAGAAAGTGGCAGATATTTTCTTCTGCTGCCCGCTACTTTTACTGCCGAAATACTCGGCTTTGTCACCACACACTACCACCAGTTATTCGGCGAGACACACGTTGTGTATTGGAATATAATGGACTTTTGCACCTTCCTGAATTGAGTAAGTGTCTGACAGTTAAAAATCGTGACATGATATCACTAACGTTAGACAGTCGGCGTTAACAGTCTTTAGTTTTAGGCTTGCGTATGCGTGATTTCATGGGTTCAATGTTCGATGGAAAATGTTGGCTCTGAGGAAAAAGGTGGCTTCGACATTTTTGCTTGCCCGATTCCATTGACTGCGCCCATGAGTACAAATTTGACGACCATGACAATACGACATTGCCAGGGGAGTTCTGCTCAACTATAAAATCTTTTCGGTATTTGTATCGCTATTTTGATGCCCTCCGCCGGCAGGAAATTGTCCGTAGTAAATATAAAGAACGAAGGGCATCTCCGAGTCTCGCAATTTCCGAGATTTCTTCCCAGTCCACATGACAAGTCCGCTAACGCAAGATCTAAAAATTAACGCACAGTAACGATCTGTAACGCACAGTAACGATCATTCACGCACAGTAACGATCTGTAACGATCATTCACGCACGGTGATCGTTAATTTTGTAACGCAGAAAGATTAACGCAGTAACGATCGGCGCTTGCGTTACACGTAAATTTAACGCAAAGTTTCTTTTGGTATATACTGTAAGTGAGCTAGTGCTCGATAGAGACAATCATGTCAATTTTCACATCTAGAAAAATTTCCTCCCATAGAGATAACACGTCATAACGAAGATACAAAAAGAAGTACATATATGACCTTTGACCCCCACTTTGCACAGACAAGATGGCATCTGAGCAAAAAGTGGTTATTTTGTGAAATGATCCTTGTAACATGGTCTTTACGTGTGCAAAATATGGGAAAGATAGGACATATATTCACCAAGATATAAGGTAAAACATTTATGACCTTTGACCCTAATTTACATACCCAAGATGGTGTCCGATCAAGTAGTTGTTATTTTATGAAATAATGTACGTGATATGAAATAAACATGTGCAAAATATTGGGCTGATAGGGTTTGTTTTTGCTGAGTTATTGCAAAGAAAGTTGCAAATAGAAAGGAATATGAAAATACATCAACGATAAGCTTTAATTTCAACCAAGTTTTTGGACGTGATCCCGACACCGTATGAAAAAATAAAGGGCACATTCACGATAGCCCAAAGTCTCAGCTACAACATATCAAAATCTGGGAGAAATTCACCGAAGCATAAGTGAGCTAGTGCTCGAAAAGAATAGTCATGTCAATTTTCATTTCCAGAAAAACTGCACTCCCATAGAGATAACAC
Organism: Diadema setosum; assembly: GCF_964275005.1. Classification (NCBI taxonomy): domain Eukaryota; kingdom Metazoa; phylum Echinodermata; class Echinoidea; order Diadematoida; family Diadematidae; genus Diadema; species Diadema setosum. The sequence goes on from NC_092695.1 coordinate 32,238,518, forward strand.
GTAAACTGGTCAAATTTGACAAGATTACTTTCAATCAATTTTTACGAGGTGATGCCGTCATCCAATCAAAATGTTGCTATTACATTAATGAAAGAGCATTTAATTAGCTACAACATACTGGAAGCTGGGTGAAAATTGGCAAAGGATAAGTGATATACGTTCGAGTGAACTTGAAATTTGATGACGTCATTTTGAAAATTTACTTTTTTTACTTTATTAAGAAATTTGATATCTTTTAAACATTTTGCCAGCATCGCCAACCCATGAAATAACATGTACAACGCATCAGCTTTTAGAATATGTAAAGAAAATGGGGGGTCACCGTCCATCCTGACGAGTAAAATCGGGGTTAAAATTGGCGTTTTTTTTTTTTGCATTGTTGCACTGTATATCACCATTGACGCGTGCGCGGAATTTCAACTTTGACGGGCCCGTATGACGTCATATTGAGTCGGATTGACTTGAAACTTGGTAGAAATATTCCTTGACATTTCAGGCATCCGATAAGTGTGAAAAAACGGGAAATTTCTATTGCATATGAGCTGTGCGTGCGTATATGTGGGCGCGCGTACGCGTCCGTCCAATTTTTTCAATTTTTCAAAAAATGTTCCAAATGGTCTGAAACGTGTGCAAAAAAAATTTGAGCTCGATTTGAGCATACAAATATTTCAACGCGCGCGTACACGCACGTTTCAAAAGAAAATATGAATTTTGAGAATATGAGTAGAATGCGCATCAGTTGAAATATATGTGACGTAAATTTCATTGAAAAACTCTATTCCATTAATGAGATATGATTGAGAATGTGTTTTCATATAATGACGTCATAGTGACGTCACGATCGACCAATCACAATGATACATTAGATTTGTTGTCTTTGGGACATGATACATATATGGTATGAGTTTGAAGTTGATACTCTGAGTACTTTCTGAGTATGTAGATACACAACTTTTGTCCAGAAATAAAGAAAGAAGAAGAAGAAGAAGAACAAAGAATCCGTACAGATACAGAAGGTGATCCGAGAAGATACTCGGATCACCTAAGAAAAGACACACAGAAGAGCCCAAGACAGTTTGAGGATCACCTGAGCTTTATGACAAGTAAAACCTTTATGCAACTTCCCTGTGGTAACCCCAAATAAGATGTCATGAAATGAATTACAAAAACCTCTTGAACAGAGACCTCATAGAAAATTGACAATATTTTGCTTTGGCAGACTCAGAGAATCCTCACACAGAAACAATGTTCCACACTATGTTTTTGTGTTCACCATTGGGTGGGGGTGGGGAGATAAAAACATGTGACATAATGTTGCTATTTCCTCAAAGTCCAAAGCATTCCAATACAGAGTGCATAAGCCATATTTACACACGTCTACAGCAAAGAGCAAGCGCAACTCAATAAGTCTTTGATTACATTCTTGCCAGCTGTTACAACACATGCCAAATAAAAGCAAATGCATCAACTGTGTGGGCAAGAGATCCGTTGTGCACACACGCTCACGTACTTCCTGGTGGCTGCTCTAATCTTTCAAGGAAATAGTCACATACACACAAAATGCACCTCATTCATCATATATTGCTCTTTATAGAATGTTTGCCTCCAATGTTACTCTTATTTGTACCATTAAAGCTGTTTCAAATGTTTAACAAAAGTTAACCACCAATCAAGTTTATACGCCTCTGACAAATGAGTAGTCCGATATTACAATTTTAACAGTGAGTTAGCTAACGTAATGCAAGATGGGTGATATGTTTGAATATTATTTGCCCAATTTGCAAGAGGTTTCAAAAATTTGCCAGTATGTGCTTGCTTTGTTTTGAAACATATTTCTCTCCATGAACAAACGTCCATGGAGGGAAAATACACATATAAAAGATGGTGGTAGAGGTAAAATGGGGAAGGGTGATTGACAACAAGATGGTTTAAAAAATGGCATCTTACATCATCCATGTCACTGAACGTCAGCTGGTGGCGAAGATTCTCCAGCTCTTCCCGCTCCAGGAGAGAGGCAACCTGCTGGGTTCTGGGGTAGGTGGCCGGGGTGCGACGCCTGCTGGGTCCATTGCTCATTGCCCTCTGTGGCAGCCATAACAAAATGAGAAAGAGTAGAGTCTGGAGGTCAGAAAGCTGCCTACCATATCTCTGAGATCAATTACTATACATGGTCAGCATGTATAGTAATTTAAATTTCAATTTCACTGATATCATCCACCACTTCACTTCACTATAGAGACAAAGAGAAAATAGCATTAGCCTTTTTCTCGCTGCATTTTTTGTTTTTTTAACAAAAATTAGACTGTTTATCTCTCCTTGCATGCATGGAATATAACAGACACTACTGTTTTCTAGATATATTCAACCATGCCTGCATCAGGAAACATTTGATATTGGATTTTTACTTCCGGAAGTGCAAGAATAGCTTGTGTCCTACCTAATCTGTCTGAAGAATCATTCCTATCAAACCTGAAATATTCATTGATGAATACGAACAATCAGAAGTATATACAATGGTGAATAAGTCAACATGAACTCTTACATACAAATGCCATAAGTACTAAATAAAAATTAATAATGAACAGGAAGTAAGAAAATATTGCATCTAATATTGTTATCTGTCTTTAGTCAATTTAAAGAGACAAACCTGTTGCCCTGATGAATTTTGTTCCCTTTCTCTATTCTTGGATTTCTTGCTGCGTACAACAGACGAAGGCTGCTCTGCAAAGGTTGAACTGGGCTTCCAGTTATACTGCACAATGGAGGTAAACAAATCATTATGCAATGCCCAAAATATACATCATACACTCGATAGCTCCCAAATTGCATACATTTCTGATAGTAATATGGTTCTTTAATACTGAGCGTTTCTCCAATAGACTTTACAATAATGAATAAGACTTGTAACACTGATGCTTACAACAGTGGCCATTTTCACTTGCTACCATCAATACCAGCTCAGTAAAGTACAGTGTACCATACCAAACTGATCAAGTGCCATGAAGAATGGGAAGCTAACACGATATGAATCAAGGTTGTTGAAAAGTATCTGAATTTAACCCCCAAGTATGTGCACATTCAATAAGTGAACATCCTGAGTCTGCTGATATGTGGCACTTGTTGCTTTAGGCAAAAAAGCACTTGTACCCTCATTAGATCATAATTTCATGACTACATTCAAAGACCTTAACTACCACTTCCATGCCATTTGCATGGGGCTGCAAGCCCCCCCCCCCCCCCCCCAAAAAAAAAGAAGATATTTACTGTAGTAGTATGAAGACTGGAACTAAAGAACACATCAAATGTTAAAGCAACAACATAACCTGCATCAAAGTGATGTACTTACATAGTTGTTGGGCTTGCTCTCTTCCTTGTCACCACCAATGGAGTTAAAGAGGAAACGATCATCGCTGGACTGGAGGGCATTGTATCTGGGCATGGAGTGGATGCGGGGCTCAGACATGACACCCCTTGGGAGCTGGGTAGCCTGGCCGGCTGCCATACTGTCACACAAAATACAATGAATAGGCAGGACAGAGTTTCAATGAGTGTAAAGAGTAAAATGTTATGACTGTATTGTGTACACTTATGTACACAACTAATTCCTCCCTTGGCACATGAACAAAGGTACGGAGTCAGTTTTGTGACTTAAATTGACTTAAATTGACTTGAACATGCACAGTATATATGTTTGGGCCAAGAGGCAATTACTCTTATAATAATAGGATTTTTATGATATAGTGCAAGTACCACTACCAGACAGGATTCTATTTCAGAAGAAATACAATATTTAGGCAGAAAGACAATTACTGTATGTACGATAAAAATCGCATCTTGCAACTACTGCAGGTACTATTACACTTTTATTGCGGGTCTCTTCTATCAGTATGCAATTACTTTCTATTGTGTTTGGAGTGAACACAATTACATGATGGCATTCCAAAACTAAAACAGGAAAAATTTTCTGGATTTTTATACAGTTTATGCCTTTAATAAAATCTTCAAACAGTGTGAATATTAACACATTCTGTGACATTTGCTCTCCTATCTACATTAAGAAACAATTCTCGAGAAATGGACAAACTTGTCTCACAATTGTCTCTTGATTATCTCAATTTTTAATTTGACTTGTATAAGCCAGTTCGTAGTTCCACTTTGCGCATGAGCAGAAAAAGGTCATTTGTACCAAGAGGCAAGTTGGTTTTTAAATTCACTGAGATAAGCATCTGTCATACAATGATTATTCATGCAATCCTTGTAAATGTTACTTGCCAGTACAATCACCTGACAGCAAACCTGGCATTTGGCAATATGAATAAAACAGTTTTTTAATGCATTCAATGCAAAACAATGAAATGGATGCTTCCCCGACGGTTGATTGACGGACCATTCTGGTCACCTGGTCTATGCAAGTTCATTCATTGTTTGAACACGAATTCCATGAATTATTACGTCGGGCAAGCTTACCGGTACCCATAATGTTTCTTTGAAAACGATTGAAGTGCCTAACCAACTGAGAAAAAAGAAAGGTCATTTGTACCAACGTGCCCATGAGCTAATTACGAACTGGCTTATTCTACACGCATAGCAATTACAGGTCTTCCCATCCACACAGCGGGTAGACATGAGCAATCACAGCAGCATGATCATTTTCAGCAAAAGGGCTGTTGCGAAGTGACAGGCATGACAAGTCGGGTTGGGACAGGGTTTCTGTTCGAAAAATTTATGCATGATTTTTCAAGAAACATGACACAACAAACATAAGCAAAACCACAGAACAGCTTTGGATGCTTGTTACTCATCATGACAAAGTACAAATGATCATCAAGATTTCTAAACCTTTCTTCACTATTACCCACAATGTATAACCAGCCAAGAAAGTATGAAGGCTAAGGGGCCCATACTGTACCAAGAATGTTATTTTCAATGACAGGTCACAAGGAAAATACACTGGAATGAAAGAATATTCCACTGTATAACGTACTTGTGAGACAGCTCTCCTAGTAAAATAAACACCAAGGTTAAGTTTACTGTAAAACCAGAAAATTTGGTGAATTTTCTAAACCAGAAAATTTGGTGAAATCTGCGAGAGCACAGATTAGCGAAATTAAAGTACAAGCAAAAGTTCTTGTTTACACTACAATGCATAGGATGTCAGTGGCAATTTGCAAAAATCTCATATATAGTTGCAAATAAGGCCGTTGGCTCCAATCCCTGAAAATTTCATGCCGCAAACATTCCTTGCTTTGCATTATCTATATGAAAGATGCTAGCTGTTTCTCACACAGACCATGTATAATTTTTTTTTTTTTTTTTTTTTTTTTGGCCTTATGACAGGGCTGCACACTAACCCATTTTTTCTGCCGGTCCAACCTGTCTCTGTCGGACCGGTAAATGCCCCGTTTTAACATTTTTTACCGGTCTGAACAGAAAATTTACCGGTCAACAACGACAACCTAAAAAATAAACTTATTTTCTTGTTTTTTATGGACGTACCCCCCCCTACCCATATATACATTTTACAGATTAACATTTTTTTTTAAACTTGCATTATCTATTGCACAAGAAATATAAAAGAGATAGGAAAAACTAGAATGTTTGTTTGTGAATTACAGTGTAAAATGATAATGAACAAAATTAGATTGTATCAAATGCGTTTGTGACTTTTTCTAAACATCGGCGCACGAACTTGCTGCGTAACCTGCTCTAGGTGGTCAGTTGGATTGCGACGATTTAATGAATTATTTTAGCTGTGAAATTTTCTGATGTACGCGCTCCAAGGAGTTCTTTATTTTTCTCCCGATAATCTATTCGCATTTGTGCATGCGTTCTTGAAAGGCACACGACATGCAGGGCCGAATTTGCAATCCTTTTTGCGCCCATTTCCACCTCAAATATTAGCGGGATTGTGACGATTTCATAAATTACTTCAGGTGTAATCTTTTATGATAACGCGCCAAAATGGGTTGAAAATAATATGTCCTTCATTTTTTCCCGATAAACTCTTCGAATTTCGTAAGTGCGTTCTTAAAAAGATGCACCACATGGCCGAATTCATGATACTTTTTGCGCCTATTTCCAATAGCGGGATTGTGACGATTTCATAAATTACTTCGGCTGTAATATTTTCTGATGCAAGCGCCAAAAGAGGTTGAAAATGTGTCCTTTATTTTTTCCCGATAAACTCTTCGAATTTCGTAAGTGCGTTCTTTAAAAAATGCACCACATGGCCGAATTCATGATACTTTTTGCGCCTATTTCTACCTCAAATAATCAGCGGGATTGTGACGATTTCATAAATTACTTCGGCTGTAATCTTTTATGATAACGGGCCAAAATGGGTTGAAGATGTGTCCTTTATTTTTTCTCGATAAACTCTTCGAATTTCGTAAGTGCGTTCTTAAAAAGATGCACCACATGGCCGAATTCATGATACTTTTTGCGCCTATTTCCACCTCAAATATTAGCGGGATTGTGACGATATCATAAATTACTTCGGCTGTAATATTTTCTGATGCAAGCGCCAAAAGAGGTTGAAAATGTGTCCTTTATTTTTTCCCGATAAACTCTTCGAATTTCGTAAGTGCGTTCTTAAAAAGATGCACCACATGGCCGAATTCATGATACTTTTTGCGCCTATTTTTACCTCATATAATCAGCGGGATTGTGACGATTTCATAAATAACTTCGGCTGTAATCTTTTATGATAATGGGCCAAAATGGGTTGAAGATGTATCCTTTATTTTTTCCCGATAAACTCTTCGAATTTCGTAAGTGCGTTCTTAAAAGGATGCACCACATGGCCGAATTCATGAATCTTTTTGCGCCTATTTCCACCTCAAATATTAGCGGGATTGTGACGATTTCATAAATTACTTCGGCTGTAATCTTTTATGATGCACGCGCCAAAATGGGTTGAAAATGTGTCCTTTACTTTTTCCCGATAAACTCTTCGAATTTCGTAAGTGCGTTCTTAAAGATGTTCCACACAGCCGAATTCATGATACTTTTTGCGCCTATTTCTACCTCAAATATCAGCGGAATTGTGGCGATTTCATGAATTACTTCGGATGTAACTTTTTGTGATGCACGCACCGGCTAGAATGGTTGAAAATGTGATCTTTATTTTTCTCCCCATAATCTCTTCGCATTCCGTATGCGTTCTTGAAAGGTATACGACACGGCGGAATTCACGATCCTTTTTGCGCCTATTTCTACCTCAAATATCAGCGGGATTGCGATGATTTCATGAATAACTTCGGCTGTAATCTTTTATGATAACGCGCCAAAATGGGTTGAAAATGTGTCCTTTATTTTTCCCGGATAAACTCTTTGCATTTCGTATATGCGTTCTTTAAAGATATACGACACGGCCAAAAATCATGATTCTTTTTGCACCTATTGTTTCCTCAAACTTCAACGGGATTGCGATGATTTCATGAATTATTATTCGGCTGTAATCTTTATGATGCACGGGCCAAAAGGGGTTGAAAATGTGTCCTCTTTTTTCTCCCAATAATCTCTTCGCATTTCGTACTTGCGTATACGACACGGCCGAATTCACGATCCTTTTATCGCCTATTTCTACATTGAATATCAACCGAATTGTGGCAATTTCATGAATTACTTCAGATGTAATCTTTTGTGATGCGCGCACCAACTAGAATGGTTGAAAATGCGTTCTTTACTTTTCTCCCCATAATCTCTTCGCATTCCGTACATCCGTTCTTGAAATGTATACGACACGGCCGAATTCACGATCCTCTTTGCGCCTATTTCTACCTCAAATATCAGCGGGATTGCGATGATTACATATATAACTTCGGATGCAATCTTTTATGATACACGCGCCAAAATGGGTTGAAAATGTGTCCTTTATTTTTCCCCGATAAACTCTTCGCATGCGTTCTTAAAAGATACACGACACGGCCAAAAATCATGATTCTTTTGCGCCTATCGTTTCCTCAAACTTCAACGGGATCGCGATGATTTTATGAATTATTATTCGGCTCTAATCTTTATGATGCACGGGCCAAAAGGGGTTGAAAACGTGTCCTGTATTTTTCACCTAATAATTACTTCGCATTGCGTACATGCCTATACGTCACGGCCGAATTCACGATCCTTTTAGCGCCTATTTCTGCATCAAATATCAGCGGGATTGCGATATGTCATTAATTATTTCGGCTGTTATCTTTTGTGATACATTCACCAGAAGGGTTGAAAATACGTTCTTTATTTTTCTCCCGATAATTTCTTCGCATTTGTGCATGCGTTTTCAAAATTATACATTGCATGCAGGGCCGAATTCGATATTCTTTTTGCGCCTATTATTGTTTACTCAAATTCCAACGGGATTGCCAAATTTTCATGAATTACTATTCGGCTGTAATCTATATGATGCAATCGCCAAAAGGGGTGAAAATGTGTCCTTTATTTTTCTCCCGCTAATCTTTTCCCATTTCGTACATGCGTTCTTAAAAGGTATACGACACAGCCGAATTCACGATCCTTTTTGCGCCTATTTCTACCTGCAAATATCAGCGGGATTGTGGCGATTTCATGAATTACTTCGGATGTAATCTTTTGGAATGCACGCACCAGAAGGGTAAAAATGTGTTTTTTATTTTTCTCCCGACAATCTTGTCGCATTTGTGCATGCGTTTTTGATGAACAACACGGCATGCGGGACTGAATTCAAGATCCTTTTTGCGCCTATTATTTCCTCAAATTTCAACGGGATTGCGTTGATTTCATGAATTGTTATTCGGCTGTAATCTTTTATGATGCACTCACCAAACTGTTTTCTTTATTTTTTTTTTTCTCCTCTATAATCTCTTCGCATTTCGTACATCATAAGCTTTTGAAAGATACGACGCGGCCGGTCGAATTCATGATCCTTTTTTTGAGACGATTTCTACCTCAAATATGTAAGCGGGACTGCCATGATTTCATGATTTTTTTTTTCTCCCTAGTATTATCTCTTCACATTTTGTGCATGCGTTCTTAAAAAGTTCACGGAAGGGCCGATTTCGTGATCCTTTTTTGCGCCTATCTTCATTATGAGACCATTCTGACCGAATGAAAATATTCATTTGTGAAATGACTGTGTAAAATGAAAATAAACGCAATCAGATCCATTTACTGTATCGCTGAATATCGAAAGTGTTTTTACTTTTTCTAAGAATCGACACTAGTATATTAGTTCTAACATAACTGCCACGCTGCAGCGAAGCCGGGATTGGATCGATCTTGCGTTAAAAATCATGAGTAAAATAACCCAGAAATGCGTGCGTTTCTATCAATGCTTCTTGTCTGGCATGACCGCCGATCGCAAGCAATCGAAAAGCAGTTACACTGTACATGCTTTGCATGTATTGCATTGCATGCAGTGCGTGAGCAGCGCCAAATGCGCAAGCTAGCGCGACTCCGATAACTGGTCGACTGATAGTGCTCAAAACTAATCCCGTTTACTGTACAAATTGCACCGGCAGACATAAACGAAAACTTGCGTAAAACTTGTTGAACAGTGCGATATCTTGCATTCTGTTTCTCCCTGATCGGGGCTGCTCTTTTTCTTTCTACTGACCCCACCAATGTTTTTTTTTTTCTTTTCTTTTCTTTCTTTCTTTTTTTACTGGTCATGTCGGACCGGTAAGTTGTGGATTTCCTGAAAAGTTACCGGTCCGACAGTGACTTTTACCGGTCTTTGACCGTCGGACCGGCGCCAGTGTGCAGCCCTGCTTATGAACAAAATGAATTCTGGCAAAGCTAAATGCTTTGAGAGCTCAATAATAATCATAATCATAATAATAATAATAAAAAAAATACATGTCAGACAAATTTCTGTTAAAGGCATATCTCACTGAAGGAGACTTAGTGACTGCCATGACTGATCAGTCACCACTACTTGTGCAACTCCCAAGACAAAAAATTGGCTTGCGCTCTCATCTAGAAAGTGACTGTGAGGTGACTTTAGAGACCTCTCCAAACCAGGGGATAATTTATTTGCCTCAAAGTCACAGAGATGTTGCTGCAACATGAGATGTCTTCTCAGTCGCGGAGACATCTCTGCGACATCTCTGGCAGGTCCCCAATGGGTCTCCACAAAATTACAGAGATGTCTTGGAGACCTCGCGAATAAAATTAGTCTCCACAACCAGCTGGAGACTGGAAAAAGTCTCTGAGAAAATCAAACATGTGCTGTCTGAGCTGGATGCTGCAGGATGCTTGCACAAATGGCGCCCAAAGGCTGGTGGAAAGCCGAATTCATGAAGAAAGTGAACCCGCAATACTTACAAAGTGAATAGTTTGCTTACAAATTCCAGTACCCAGCTACTCTATCAGCGCAGAACAGTAATTTGGAATAGGTCCTATATGCACAAGATCAGGTTAGTTCTGATTTCATATTTCTCTTTTAAGGGCATTTTCGTGGTTTTAGTAATGTTACATTTAAGCAAATTTTCATATTCATTTGTACTATCAAATCACCATTTAATCATTTCAAGTCAAAATCATGTTAAAAGCATGTTCATCATTCCCAGGTTTATGATGTAAAAAAGAATGAATACAATTCACCAAATATTAGAGTTGACATCGCAACTAAAAAGGATTGTTTAGTAACATTACCTAAAAAGGACATACATGTAACTAAAAAAAAATCAATGTCTTGTGACAAAAAGTGTGCAAAAATGTAAGTTATTATGTATAAACAAAGTGTTGCATTAATGTCAATTATTGCATCATAACATATATGTTCCCTTAAATATTTTCAGCAGTTTGACTGACTTAAACTAGACCCCCAAAAGCATTTGTTGGGAGTAATTCTGCAGATCATTTCACCCTTTGTAATCGATGAAATATCACGACCTCAGGAAATATTTAAATGTACAGTGGACTCCCGTTATAACGAAGTCCTCGGGACCGGCAGTTTTCTTTCGTTATAACGAAATTTCGTTATAACCGAATGAATAAACAATAAAAATACATAGAGTTGATAATGTTGCGGCCCTAAATTTTATTTCGTTGTAACCGGAATTTCGTTATAACCGTGTTCGTTATAACGGGAGTGCACTGTATTCATCTTTTTCCCTTTAGCAAAACATGGAGGAAAAATTATAAAAGGAACTCACTGTAATTTGCATTTATGTGATTATAATTGTTCCTAGTCCCACATGTACATTTTTAATGATGGTTTTAGATCTCACAAAATCAATTAATATTTTAAGAAAAATAAAATCTACTGAATTTGAAAGACCTTCATGATTTCTGAACATCCATGGTATTAGTTTATACCAAAATCAAAGCTGAAGACAAAGAGGCACATTATTATCATTATTTTTTTTTTTTGCACTGATGTCATGTCCTCCTAACAGTGAAATTGCCCTCAAGAATATTTGTAAATAATGTCAGCATGCAGAATTTAGTTTCATGGTGCTGATTCTTGAGTGGAGAGGCGAAAGCCGCAGAAGAAAGTACCAAACATTTTGAGTCAGATCAGGCCTATAGGGCGGCTGCCCCACATTGAGCGAACCCACTAGCGCCTGTGCTTCGCTGCACATTGGTTGATTAAAACTGATTTTTGTCAAAATGAACAGACAGCATGGAGAGTGGACATGTGTAGACTCTAGATTATAACCCCAAATCACCATGCAAATTTGTGACAATTTCTAGTCTCTATGTGCAGAGGTTCAAAAAATTTTTATGATTCGGCATCTAGGCGCACGCGCATGCGCGTTAGCGAGGGAGTGAAGGGACTAAGTGGGAGGGGGGGGGGGGGGTGTCCCCCTCCGACGGTAGGGAGCTTTTTCAATTTTTAGCCCTACCAATGGTGTGATCTGGTGTATACTTACGTGACTATTTTTTACTTATTTTGAAAGACAAAAGGGAAATAAACCTTCAATTGCAAGTATCAATTTAATCCTTTGAGCTATGGTTGTGTGACAGACCCTAAATGCGGGAGTCTCACACATTTTTTCTGCGTGAGACTTAGTAGCTCTGTGTATGTGGCTGCTGTCTACTCTTAGTCTATGTCAGATGTGTGATGGATGAGAAGTGAAGAGGCCTCATGAGCATCCCGGGCTGTCCAGGGGTGCTCATACAATGAATGTAGATCTAACGTTATATTACGAAGGGGAGAGTGTCTTATAACAAGAGCAGGACCACCAGGAGCCCCCCCCCCCCCCCCATAAATGAGCAGATGTAGGCCTAGATTTAGGCCAGTCACTCCAGTTTTCCTCATTGACTCATCTACATTTGTAGCTATTTTTTGTCCTTTTTCTTTTTTTAAATCATGTCCTCATGCCTGAGCCTCACTGCAATTGCAGTATTACACTACCGCGTACCGGGCGGTATGCGTAATTTGCGATTAAAATTTTTAATACAGCAAGGTTATAACTGTTATTGTTAATCTCCACCTACACACACACCCACACACAAGAACACTGTACTGTCTGTAGGAGCATAGCAGAAGAGCCTGGATAGAATCCACTGCACTGCACTGCCCCTGGCACTGTGCTCACATCATCAGTGTCACAGTCGCCAGATGTCAGGCAAATAATATTCGAGATGTCCAACCTCAAATAGCATTAAGAACAAAACAAAATACAACTAAATAGTTTGACATTAGGCAATGGTTTGAAAGCATAACCAGGGGGCTATAGAAATTCCTGAATTAAATGTCTTACGAGGCCAAAATTCAGACCACCACGAGTGGCATGACCTTTTGAGACGGCCATACTTGAACAAGATGGCGCTATGCCACCGCTTGCAAACACCATGACAACCATTTGACTAAATTCGTTGTTTTGTAAAGTTTGGACCTAAATCAAGAAAATGAAATTCATAGGAGCCTTGAATAATATACCTTCTTGCTCTTCACAGCGGTTTCCGAGTACACACTGTTCAGAACACCTGGAAAGAAGCTGCAACAGAATGGTAATTATTGCTCTCGTAGACACCCGTACATTCCCAGATTGGCTGCCATTTTCCACTGAGATGAGTGAGAAAATCGAAAATCTAAACATTGCGCATGTACAGTATCAATATCAGTTCGCCTGCCAATTTTGTATGCAAATTCTTCATTGATAATACTTTGTGCTGTAGTCAACTCATGACAAGAAATGCACCATAGGTAAATGAATTTGGAATCATAGTGTTGCAATATACTACTACCTATTTTTCGTTATCAGTCTTGTCCATTATTGAAATGATTTTCAAGAAAATCAAGGACTAATTGATTGGCGGATGTGTTTTTGAGGATCTGGTTGGTGGAAAGGCACAATGGCGCGCGCCTCGTATCAAGGGTGCTGATTGGATGGTGGTACCGATGGTACATTGCATGCAATGAAGGTACGGATATTCTCCGTTGCGCTGGCTATGCTAGCTAGTGCTGGAGAGAAACCCCCATGGTTATGTTGTGTACACAATGCAGGAACCGAAGTACCGGTGCGAAGGAAGCGTGAGGGACTCCGGTGCGTTTGTGTACTTTTTATTTGTGGCGCATGGCGCAGGGCATAGCATATACGGCGATCGAGCGCCGGGTTAGTCCCTTCCATCCATTCGGTGTTCGGCGTTCCATCCATTCGGTGTTCGGCGTACATAGCGGCCGCTCTACGATTTCCAGACTGTTCAGTACAGTACAGATTGTACGCAGGAATACAGTAAATAGCGAATCCTTCTGTAACTTTGTTTAAGATTATATTTGTTGATTTTTGCATTGCATAGAATCTAGATATCTTGATTGGTATACAAACGAGTCTAAAATATGGGATGTTATCGTAAAGTTGTTGTGTCTGTGGCGTGTTTATGGTGGGTGATTGTGCAATCGGATCGGGGTTCGGGGGGTGTGTACCGTGTACCGGGGGTTGAGTTTCACCAGATTGAATAAATCCGACTTCAAAGCATTGTAACTTATGGCGACCATAACTGGGGGAGGGGGGCTTCCAAAGAAGAACAAAAGCACTTTCAATGGGTTATGCAATGAGCCAGGTGTGCATGATGCTGTGTCAGTGCATAAATTAAACAAAAATCTGTCCGTCCATAGGAGTTTTTTAAAATAATTTGTTAACTTTCATGGGAGAGGGGATTCCGTGTTGACCGAAGGCAAAAGATTGGTCTGTATCTGGTCGTAAATACTCGTAGGGGATATGTTCCCGGAGACTATGTCTGGCTTCATGGAATCCTCTCCTATTATGGAGGAGAGCGCTACGTCAAAAAAATAAAAGACTCCTGAGGACAGATGAATCTTTGACCCCCATTTACAGTGCAGCCCAGGGCTGGGCCGAGCCCAGGCCGAGCCTGGCCTCAATTGCAGTACTCGGCCCAGCAATTCTGTCCGTTTGCAGTGGACGGTTCGGCCCGGGCTTTTAATGCAAACTATTCAATATTTTGTCGTTGTGGCGCTCTGCGTGTAATTAAACAAACGATTATTATTAGAAGCGCGCCGGTTGCAGTTTGGTACCACATTTGGCACAGTTTGCATTTACAGTGAGAAAGGCCGGACCGAGCACGGGCCGAGGCTACCTCCAGTCTACCAGAGCTTGGCCAAATGCGCGGCTGTTTTTGGTACCGCATTTGGCCTTTTGCGTGTTTACAGTGAAATGAAGGCCAGGCTTGGCCCAGGCCGAGCCTGGCCTTTTCCATACTTGCCAACTCTACCGCATTTGGCGGTAGACTACCGCTTTTAAAAGATTTCATTAGCATTCAAGCTAGTGCTGCTCGCATAGGCATCCTGGATTCTACCGCTTTCTCAAATGAAAATATTGGCAAGTATGCTTTTCACTCGCTGTAAACGGGGGTTTTTCTGTCTAGATTCTGTGAAGCTAGCTCCGACCAGACACCGTGCAAAGCAGGTGCAGCGACAGGGCTATCTACACATGTAGTTACCATGAAGCCAGACATAGTCTCTTCGGAACATATCCCTGACAGCAAGATACAGTCTGATCTTGTCAGTGCATAAATTCTATTTTGTTAGGCATAAATACTTGAAAAGCCCCCCCCCCAAAAAAAAATAAATAAAAAAATAAAAAAATAATAATAATGATAATAAAAAAAACAGCACCCAAACCGAATTGGTCTATAGCTACTTCCCCTCCGGTTCTATGACATTTGCTCCTTTGATAATTGCTCCCATGAAATATCTGCACGCCAAGCCAAACATACAACCTACCCAAAAACATAAACACTAACCCATTCCTAATCCTCACATCTAAACTAAACCTGAAACAGTGAAACCCTATTACAACCCTAGCTCTTAACCCAAGTCCTTAGAAAAATAAAGACCAGAGTAATTGTCGCAGGAGCAAATGTCATGTCACTTCCCCTCCATGTAGACCCCAGTCTAGTTGTGTCCAGAACTTGACATTTTCTGAAAGCCTGGATATATAGGTACCTGGACTTACATCATGTGCACTACCTACAGTACTTGCAGAGGGGCCTATTTCACGATTTTGCCCATGTTAGGCTTAAAGTTGTCCAACTAGCCATTGAATTCTTGGCAATCATGCACTATCAATAACTCATCTCTAATCAGGGCACTATTTTCTCGGAGGCATGACACTTGTGGCGTTTTTGATGTCCTTGTATTTGAGAAATAAAAGAGTGCAGACATTTCATGTTATTTCCTTCCCCTGAACTCTGAGTCGAGTCTGAAGTAGAAATGGGGCATTAGTATCTGATCAAATAGGAAAAACTCTACATCTGTGGTATAACCGGGGATTGTAATTCCCCCGTCAGACATTACTATAGATGATGACTGGTGGGGGAGGGAACGTACTGAATGTTCCACCCGAAGGGTTTGAAATGCTATTGAGGGAGGTTATAAGTCCCGAGACGAAGTTGAGGGACTTACACTGTAGCCTCCCGAAATAGCATGTTTCAAACCCTGAGGATGGAACGTTTGGTACATGTTCCCGACAACAAAAGTCAACATCTGTTATATTATATGGGTTAGTCAAATACGTCATCGTCAACCACGAGCACAACACACTCGATCGCTCGTGCAGAGCCAAATTCACTATGCCCGGGTCCTTTTGTCATTTGTTTCGTGAAAATGTTTTTCCATGGGAGAACATTACAAAAATGTTCTCCCATGGGCAAATATAACCAATGTTCCTCCATCATGTGACTGTGTTTAGCCAATCACTAACCGGTATTTGATTAACTCATTTATTATTTGGGAATGTCATCTGCTGCTACACAGCATGCATGCACTATTTGACTAAGACTGGCACTGCACAGTGTCTGGTCGGACTACACTAAAATGTAAAGACTAAAGTTCAAACAAGGCATTTTGATACATAATGATGGTCAACATTTCAAATCACTTTTAATTAGTTGAGGTGTTAATCATTTACGCACCTTGGAAGCTTGAGAAAACATTTTAGCAGTACTACTGCAACAACCAAACTGAATATTCCTTAAAATAATGCCACAACTTTGAACCTATACATATAGTGTAGGCTATAAAGAGAGATGAACATGCAACTGATGTGCCCTTGTCAGAGAGGTGGTTGTTACTGTCGGTAGCAGAATGAGACAAGTTTTAATTCATTGTTATTCTTATACAAGTCTAGAGAAGCATTTGTCAGAGCGCTATTGTCATAGACATGACACATGAGAATAATGATGTTGGGTGTTGAGACAGTGCAATTAAAAATACTAATCGACAGTGGTTGTCATGACAACTGTCGCAAAGTGTACTTTTGTCAGTGAATGCATGCTATAGTACAGAAGAGTTTGCAGTCTTACCTAAAAATCTTGCCTGTGGCATGATGGAGCATGAGTGATTTGTGCAGGGGGCATTGAGTGAATGATGTCTTTTCTTTGATGTTCATTGTTGTTCCACAGGACCACTGTTCTGGATTTAAGTGCGAGAGCCAAGATTGAAGTAAGACAAACCTGACCGGAGAAGCGATGTCTGGGAACTACTACTTCGTTATTGTTGGTCACCACGACAACCCCATCTTTGAAATGGAGCACAACAGCCAATCGAAAGCAGCAGATGCAAAGGTGAGTATTAGAATGCATGCTTGGCATTCTGACAACCTAGAAATCACCTGGCAATATTTTTATTATTATTTAGGGCTATTCTTCTTTCTTTCTTTTTTTTTTTTGCCATCAAGTGCAATTTCTCTGCAAAGGAAAATTTCTTTGACATTTTGTACAGATTAAGTTTTAACACAGATTTGATAACCATGATAACTGTGAACCGTTATCCATCTGTTTCGACAGTCGCAATGCACAAGTATATTTTGAAAAAAACAAACAAACACTCCATCTTTATTTCTCATGTTATTTATTTCTTTGGCAATTGCAGAAAGATGATCACAGGCATTTGAATCAGTTCATAGCCCACGCTGCCCTGGATATGGTAGATGAACAGATGTGGACAACATCCAACATGTGAGTCCGTCAAAGTCTACAGATTTTGGGCAAAAAGGCCCTGCTATGTACTGTTGTGTGACATGTGTAGGGGTTCACTTTTGGACCGTGCTCAAACTGTGTTCTCAGTTGTTATTTATTTTTGTTAGAAATGTCGATTTTCTTTTCAGTGGTAGTGTAGTGCCATTTCATATAGGTATAGTGTGTATTAAAAAGCTGACTGGTGAATTCCTGGAGTTGGAATTGATCTTCAGAATTGAATGCTTTGAACAATTTCACATTGTTGACATGCAGACAAATGTATGCTTGACAAGCATTTTTTTTTTTATGTGATTTTTTTTCTTTCAATTTTTTTTTTTTTTTAGATTCTTACGGTACAACAGCAATATGACTGAGTATGGATGCCCTATAACTTTGTAAATGCAGTAAATACAAGGTTTTGTCATGTTGATCTTCAGTAAAAATGAGTTTTGCAGCAGTCATTGGAAACACTCATATACCTTATGACTCTGTTTTCTTCATGTTGTTTTTGTTTTTATTTTCATAGGTACCTCAAGACAGTGGACAAGTTTAACGAGTGGTTTGTGTCGGCATTTGTTACTGCAGGAAATATCCTTTTCATGTGATTCCAGCAAACAATTGGATTATTAAATAAGCTTACTTTTGAACTTTGAATTAAGTGGTGGTAGGGTGGTTAATGGGCAGATGCATTGACTCTTGACCCATCCAGGCATGAGTTTCATCCCGATCCAGAGCCCCCTTCCTACCCCCCCCCCCCCCCCCACACACACACAACTGTCCAGCCGCCTGTGTAAGGTCATGCTCAATTGTCACACTGGTCATAGCTATGGTAAATCGACATACAAGTTGCTCATGTTTAGTCCCACATCTATCATTTTTGTGTTGACTCTCGTGTTTTGATTTCAGACTTCTGCCAGTAATATTTTATTCAGGTAAAAAAATATTTAAAAAATTAAAAAGATATGCCATTAGAGCACTACAAGCCTATTAAAGGTAAAGATTTATGATTGATTTTTTTTCCAGCACTTCTTGAAGCGTGCACAATAACGTGCACCATCTTTATTGCATATCGGTAAGAATATTCCATATTTGACTAGGATCTAAAGAGTGAAGGATTGTGTGAATGCATTTGATGGTGTATTCCTTGACTGACCTTTGACACGGATGAGATTTTTGGTGTTGCATGACATCAAGAACGAAGACGGCATCAAGAACTTCTTCTCAGAAGCATATGAGATCTTCATTAAGGTAAGTTGTGACACTGCTCAAGCTTAGATGCACATACCAGTACATGTACTGATAAGATTTTTGATATGAAATTATGTCAAATAAAAAGATTTATGTACAGTGCCTGTTTTTTTTTTGTGTGTGTGTGTACGTGTGTGTGTGTGTATGTGTGTGTTTATACTAAATACAAATGAGTACATCAATTCAGAGGCATTGAGAAATCGTGCAAAAAAAAAAAAAAAAAAAAAAAATTGCTGTTCGTCTGCAACCCCCAAATGTTAGTATTGAGCAATTGTGTTAGGGGTTGTTAATTTGCTGCCATTTGTTCAGTTTCTGTCCACAGTGACTTCATGTTACCTCAAGAAACTTAGAGTGATGAGAGTACCCTGTACTGTTTTTTGACAAACTGCGGTATGCTTTTCTCCCATTCCTAAATTGTAAGAAGTGTGCATATTTTTAAAAATGTGTCATCCATGTAATAACTGATATTATTTATGTGTGTATGTGTGTGTATTTCTTCTATTTTTCTTCTTTGTATGCATGACATTGTTCAATTGAATTCTGATAAAACAGTTTTTGTTCTGTGTTCCATTCTGTTCCCGACAGCTTGCCATGAATCCCTTCTACGAGCCCAACACACCTGTCCGATCCCCAGCCTTTGAGAAGAGGATACAACAGCTGGCCAAGAAATTCCTCTCCAGCTGATACAGCACCTGATCCGATGGATTCTAGATGACTAGTTACTATGTACAGAGACTCGACTCTCCTGCTTTGAGGTCGTATTCACAAAATCTCTCGCTGTCCGGTCAGAGTTTGAATATATCCCGCTCTATCTGTGTGTCTCCTCCTAAAGATGCATTTTCTCCCACCTAGAATTTAGCTTTCTCCCGTTCAACTTTAGTTTTGTCATTATGTTCAAAAATAAGGCTGAGGTAGCATCAGAGAGCATCTATAACTGTAAAGCTCCTAGGGCCCTAAAGTGGATCCCAGAGCCCAGCTGCAAGGGACGTCTCGCTTTGTGCTTGTGATGTACACATATTCACAGTCAGAGTCTCCAGTTTGCTAGAGGGTCCAGATGGGAGAATCTCCAGTTTTTGGGTTGGAGTTTCTGCATTTATATTGACAGACATTTAAGAATATCATATTACATGTGATATGGGAATAGCGATGTAAATAATGATGATCCTATGTGTGCATTTACAACTCAGCTGTAAGGAAAAGCTGAAAACAGAGCTTTTTACTTTGTAGGCCATCATTATGTTTTCATTTAAAGTCGTGATTACTAGTGGAAATTGCTTATTTTATAATGTGCATGTTCAGTGTTCCCTATTTATTTAGTTTGTGTGTGTTGGGGGGGGGGCACAAAGATATCAACCAAAATGCCCTGTAGTCACGGTGACACAACATTTGCTCCTCCGACAGTTGCTGTGGTCTTATTTTCTCCAAGGAATTAGGGTTATGGTAGTGATAGAGTTGAAGGTTAGTTTGATGCGAGGATTAGGGTTTGGGTTATGTTTGGAGCAATTGTCACTCTGTAGTCACATGTGTCTTTGGTTTTTAGAGGTTCTGAACGTGAGATGACAGTCGAAGAGATATCAGTATGAAACTCAATATTGCTTCATTCACCTCTCAAAGGAAAGAGGAGCAAGTACGTTTGATGTTTTATGTTGAATGGGACTTATGAATATATTTCAATGAGATGATATCCAGCCATTGACATTAGGATCTCTGTGCAGCAGAGGCACTGAAGCCAAAATTTGAATTTATTGATTTGAATCATGTGTTTGCAGTAGAAAGCCTGTTGGTCTACATTGTGAATTGTCTTTGCTCTGAGAATGTTGATTTCAGAACTGCCGCACTGGTTCTCAGTTGACAAGATCTCAGTGCATGAGGGCTAGGGATTTTTGTCAGGAACAATCAGGAACCAACCAAATACAAAAGAGTTTGTTATGAGTATGTGCAATATAACATGAGAAGTTCTCAATGTAGAGACATTTAGTTATTTCATGAAACAAACTTGCTGTTATAATCTTTGTTTGATTTTTAGTTCTACAACACTAAAAAATTATGTTGAATATAAGAAGTACAGAAATACAATCAGGCGTGTATTTACCTGTGACAGCTTGGAAGTTCAGATGAAACGATAACAGAACTATGTTTGACTGAATGGTGTACTTATTCTAGGTCCCTCTTGCATAAAAGTTGTGATCAAACATACAAACTGTAAGTCAGAAACTCAAACATTCAAATGTAAGTCAGCAAATACTCAATTTTGATTGTCTGAAAACTGACTTATGTTTGACTTCATCTTTTTATGCTACATGGCTCTGCTGCCAGATGTTGTTCCAC
The DNA here is from genome assembly GCF_964275005.1 of Diadema setosum. Taxonomy (NCBI): domain Eukaryota; kingdom Metazoa; phylum Echinodermata; class Echinoidea; order Diadematoida; family Diadematidae; genus Diadema; species Diadema setosum. The sequence goes on from NC_092695.1 coordinate 32,259,497, forward strand.
CTCCGTCTTGTGCCAGCTTGGAGAATTGTCTTACAGAGACATAACATCGTGTTTGGTGATAAGATGACAAGATCATGATAAAGGACTAAACCACAGCTGTCAATGTCTTTAACCATTGTGGCCCAAAATTATGGGAAATGTACCATGAACCTGTATGTCACTGTGATACAGTACAACCAGGTTAGCATCGATACAGCTATCCTACAATGCACTGTGTTTATGTGGTCTTCTTCGCTTGCTGCTAATATTGTTACAACAGTGATGAGCATGTCTACAGAAGTTGGACTCTGAGCCAGATTGTGCAGATCCATAAAATTTAGGTGAGCATATTGCAGAATACTGTGATAATGAGGAGTGGATCTCACTTTGAGCTGCAATAATGTACAGTCAAACCTGCCTTAGTGGCCACCTGTCTACAGCGGCCGCCTGCCATATGTGGGCACTTAAAAAAAATTCCCTCCTCGAGAAAAGCCATGTAAAAAGATCCTGTCCAATGTGTCAGTAGCAGCTACCTTTTTTATCTCTCTTGTGTGGCTGCTATAGGAAAGTTTGACTGTACCTGTAGCTGTATGTAGGTTGTTTCACACATTCCTTCATAGATCTGCTGCTACGCTGTACTGTACAGGATACAGTAGTTTACTTACAGTCACAAATCATACATGTACCGTACTTGAGAATTGCAGAGAGCCTTGACCCAGACAAAAACTATAGGTCTACTATGATTGAGTGCAGTCAGTGTGTGTCAAGATGGCTCTTTGTGTCAATGTATTGGGGGGGGGGGGGATTCAGTTCCCAAGGTGTTCCTGCTACAGCAATGGTTTTGTTTTAGTTCTGTATCAGATTGATGAATTACTGTATGAGCTGAAATTTTCGCGTACAGATATTTTCGCGATTTGCTACTTGGAGGACATTTTCGCGTGTTGTTAATTTCTCGTGTTGTTATTTTCGCGATTCGAAGGCGATTCGCGAAATTCGCAAAAATAAAACCACCGCAAAAATTTCAGCTCGTACAGTACTTATTTCATTTACATGTGTCCATGTACTCGTATGTATAATGTAATAAAACCTGAAGTGTGTAAATGGCTGAAAGCTTTTGTGGTTGTATATGTGTTGTAAATCATAGCTGTATTTACCTTATGAAATTTCATTGAGCATGAACAAGCAGAATGCATTCACATTGTACATGTAATGTAATAGATGTGCATGGTGGTCAAAGGGAAATGGTGCCCAAATATATTGTGGATTGAGTGAATGCAGCAATATTAGTACATGCATGTAGTCAACAAATAAAGTGAAGTTTGAGGAAAATCAGACCATGCATTTGAAAGTTATTAATTTCTAATGTTTCGGTGCTGCCATTGATGGACGAGAACACAGCAGTTTGTGACATTACTGCAGGACGATGTGAAAATATAGAAAGAGAATTCCTCAAAATTTCTTTTTTTTTATGCAAAGCACACATTCCTTCATTTTGTTCTGACATGTTACGGGGTCTGGAAGAAGTAGGGAATAAGTCAAGCGCTCTTTCATTATGCTAGAAAAATGAAAATACCCTGCGTATCGTACATGTAGTTTTAATTGTCTTACCATCTTTATACATTGTACTGCAGTGATGTCGCAAACTAATGTCTTATCCAGTGATGACAGCACCAAAAATTGAAAAAGTCACAACTTTTGAACAGATTGTCTGATCTTCCTCAAACTTTACTGATGTTTTCTTTCAATACTGCGGCTTCCACTCGATCCACATACAGTGGTTAAATTTAATTTATACATATTGGGCATCATTTCTTTGGGAAAGTCCCATGAACAGAATTTGTTCAACCTTTAGTGTGTGTGTGCGTGTGTGAGTGTGTTTGTAGATTTAGCGGGATGTGATTTACATTCACATTTGTCATAAAGGAAACAAAAAAGAAACAATCGAGAATGACAAAGAACATACAGAAAACTATTACAAACATTCATAGCAGAACAAGTTGTGCCAGTCGGCAACAGAGGATAAATGTCGCCCTCTTTTGATAGTATTATGTGCTTCTTCTTCTTGCTTATGAGGCAGCAGCAGCTAAATAATGTCCCTCAATTGTTGTAGCCAAGTTACAGTCTGTGGAGTAGGGTGTGTCAAAAACTGCCATCGCATTCAGTTCTCGAGAAATACTTATTGAAAGAGTGTATGTTTCTCCCTGATATAAAATGACCGTTTCGTATTTAGCGATCAAAACAACTTCAACCTAAACAAAAGTTACAAAATGAAATTGATAAATACGTCTGAATGGAAATTCAATTTCCATCAACGCTAACACATATTCATTGCTTTTGTTTTGATCGTAATACTTGTTTGGTTTGTGGCATGATCGAAAGTATATGGGCTTAATTTCACAGCACACTTGAAAGTCCCAATATCTAGTATCATAACATGCTTCTCATACCGGAAAATGCAAGTCTCTCTCTCTCCCCCTCTCTCTTTTCTCTCTCCTTCATCACTACGCGTTGCGTCTGTCTTGCGCTGGTGGCGCGCGCCATTGTGTCAAATTGCGCAACATCTACTTTTCAAACTGTGTAGAAGAAAGACTGATATGTTTTGCCTTGTCCATGCTGTCGGCTCTCAAACCAATAAGGATTGACTGTTTTGATTCCGTTTGTTCGCTCGAAGTAGGCTGGGAACACGACGATACCTATCACGAGGTATATCGGAGAACGACAGAAAGAACATGCCGGCTGAAAAACTCGTGAATGAGCTGTCTGCCTTGACAACTGAAAACGAGATGCTACATCGCAAGATGGATCTATTGAAGGAAAACGCGGCGCTGAAACAGAACGCGATTATTTCCAGCTTCCTTTCCTGGATGGATCGACGTGACGGGAAGCCAAGAGAAGCAAACGATCCTTACGAGAAGGAGTTGGAATCGCCGAGGAAACAATCGTCGACTACTAAATCGTTTGATAAGAACGGATCATTTGATGGTGTCAGCATTGCGGCGGGAAATGAGACGAGGCTTGCCGGAAGTCCAGACGTGACGATTAACAAGGAGCGTCGTCTGCCTAGCAGCTTGCGAGAAGAAGAGAGTAGACCAGTCACGTCTACTCCGCTAAAGGCAGACCGTTACAGCTCGAAATCGCTTGAAGAAAGAAGACGTGTCAGTAATTCCGACTCCAAAAACATCTCTCGAAATTCTTCCTTGACACGAACAACTGACAAGAACAGATCGTCTGACTATCACCGTACGAGTTTTATAGATGAGACAAGGCTCGCCGGAAGTCCGGACATCACAAAGTTTACTAGCGGAAGAAAAAGCAGCAGACCAGTTACTTCAACACCGTTCAAATCAAAGAACATGAACGACCGCTCCGCATCAAAGAGGGTTGTGTTTGAGGACGAAATGGCAGACAGAAAAGACAGCCAGGCCTCCAGACACAGAACATCCTTCACATCTTCCAGTAACCGCCGCAATGACCAGCCAAGGATTAAGAATCAAAGTGATTTTGCCTCCTCCCGTGGCTCAACATGTCTTTCAAACACTACGGTGGAATCGCTAATGTTGGCATCGGAGCCAGGAGCAGATGCAAGTATTCCAACCGTTGCCCCTAGGAACAAAGATGACAAGGATGACGATGCTGACGTTTCCCATTTGCGAATGACGGGTAAAAATGCGACTGCTAAGGTGTCAGACATCGGTGGAAACGGGCCTTTGACATTGCTCGGCTCCCGCGATACCAGCGGCAATAGTCGAGGAGGTAGAACTATGAGTCCGAGTAGTGGATTTTTCTCGAGGGAACAATCGGAAAACGGCAACCCGGTGAGACGCAATCTGCAGTTTGATGTTTCGAGTGGCGGAAGTAATCGTTCCCCCTTGGATCCCAATAAATTCTTTAACAGTAGATCACCGACACGACATCCCGGCCTTGGTCCATCTACTACCACCGACGCTGAACATCATGGCATGGAGTTAAATCACAAGACAGATACGTTGTCGTCACCCAGACGAACTGATCCTCCTCGAAACTTGGGTGGAGTGAATGTAGGTAGCGAAGAGATGACGAACTCCTTCACCGACCTCGAAGTCGCGCTGCAGGATATTTACCGGCGGAACTTGGAAGACGAACTGAAGATCACGGAGATCCGACGCGACGCTCTCCGGCGTTTTGCGGCGTGGCGTGATGCCGTGGACAGAGAGATGGCGAAGCTAGAGAATAAGAAGAGGACGGATGCAATATGCGATGAGGTCGGCGAAACGCGTGCTGAGCTGAACATGAGTGCCGACTATGACCATACCATCAAAGGTTTTCCCATCAATTTAGCGATCAATAACATCAGTGAAGGTCGACTGAGTCAGCTGGAGGAGACGGCTGCCCCAACACGTTCCAGTTTGAAGCTTGAGGATCTCGAGAACACAAAATCAAGACTCTTCTCGGCATCTAATATCTCACATGCCAATACGGAAGGTATGTATGGTTACCTCTTTTTCATTATTAATGGGAAACTGATTATAATCGGATAAACGGACTATAATGTAAAAGACTTTACCCTTAAAAAGCACGGCTCTTTTCGGTATCAAAATGATTTTCCACTTTTTGAAAGGAAAAGCTCTTTTCTTTCCTATAGCTATAAGTAATACTCTAAATCGTTAATACATTTGAATGGAAATTTGAAGTCAATAAGAATAGATTTGGTTTGGAATTTGCAAACTTTGATAGATAACTTCTAGATGTAATATTTATATTTATAATGCTTGATTCTTGTGACAAAAGTTTTATGTGTATTTTATTCAGTCAGTCTTCATCTTGCACAGAATTCGGCTTCAATCCAGATTAGCAAAGCACACTACCTATAAATCTACTAACTATATATTTACAATGAACAAAAAGTATCTTGTTGGTTTATAATCATGCCATTTAAACAGCAGGCACGATAAAGGAATCTTTGATGAATATGTAGGCCCCCTACTTTAATTAGCTTTGCATTCTCTTTGGCCGGCGCAACACACTGATAGAAACACAGTATCGCTCTGTCCATAATATTACTATCTCTCCAAAATCTTATTCTTTATTTTTAACCATAATTGGAGTCGAAATAAAAATCCTGATGAACTCTCTGTAGAATAAAAACGTTTTACAAAATTTGTAAGGTTTCTTACATGGCCACGTCATGTTTTAGTACGTCTTTGCGGCTAGAATTATAATTTACAATAATAACCCATGTGACAATATGTTCACAATTCAAGGCGATTCAGTCTTGTCACAGTAAGCGTTACGTGTTCATCCAATGTTTTATTTAAAGAGAATGCTAATTCACAGGCCCTCTTTAGTATCACGTAGAAAAGAACAATAAAATGAGAAACATTGAAAGGTCGTGACTGGAAAATAATGTATACACCTATAGACAAAGTAATGAATTAACGCGCATTTACTAATATAATATGCGTTATATTTTACCTATATAGATGACATTATTGAGACGAATTCGCCGTGGAAGTTGTCAGACAAGAGACGATCGGGAAAGTCTGAGACGATGTCGTCTTCCTGCTCATTCATGTCAAGCCCTGAAACCGTCATCATCGGCGAGGTCGCCTTCCAGTTGGAGCGCACAATTCTTGCCATGGTGTTTCGAGGCGGTTCTAAACAACTAACAGGTATACCTTGGCCCATGCTACAATTTTGGTTTGTTGCCTGTTGTGCAGATTCTCTAGCGGACAAGAGATTTATACACTGTACATACACTTGTATTATAATCTCTCAATCGTATTATTTGGGGGGGGGGGGCGCAATAGCTGTAAGATAATTCAGTTAGTATGCCATCTGATTGCGCTTTATGACGATCTTTGCTAGATTTTATACTCACAACAGACATCTAAGATATAAGAATGGTCTATCATTAATCAGTGCGACTAGAATGCGGTCATTTGAACAAGTAACAATTTTACTACCGGGAAAAGTAGTGTAATGGGCACTTATTGATGGATGGATATTTACTTTCTTTCGAAAAAGAAATGAGAAAAATGACACACACACACACGCACACATCAGGTTTTGTACAACTTTCTGTGTCCTAGGCTATACTCTGTCCAACATGGAGAAAATGCTGCACAGCCATTATGACATCGGTCAGCGCCCAGCTCTCGAGATGCAGCTCCGCGAAGTGAAGGGAAATTTGAACATCTGCGGCTGGAAACCAGACTATCACCCAAAACTGATAGCTGACTTGATTCGCACATACGGCACGTTTCCTAGCAACGCAGTGACTTCGAAGCTCGTGAAGAAACACGGTAATGTATTTTCACCGATTAAATTAGACCTGGGAGGTATTGTACCTCATCGATCAGACATTGGTCTCAATCTAATCTCGGGTTGTCGCATACAATCGATGAAAAATCCTTTTAGATTTTTGCGCAAAATGAATGCCTTTATTCATCTAATCTGTCTTAGCAAAACTGTTGAACCTAAAGCACTGATACGATTACAACAAGAGTGAGAGAGAAAGAGACGAAGAGAGATAGAGAGAAGATGAAGAAAGGACCAACTACAATGCAATATAAGAAATTCATTATCGCACCGGGGATTTCAAGAGTACAAATGTCAATCATCTTTTCTTTCTTCTTTTTTTTTCTGTGTCGATTAAGGTTGGACGGATCCAAGAACTCTGAAGGAGACGATTTTATGGGGAATCCCCAAAGAACGAATTCATGACATGATCATCATTCTGGACTGTCTCATCTACCTCAGCAGGAAAGCCAACATCCCTCTCTTCACGTGGTGATGGGACGACATCTCCTTTGTGTCCAGTTTTTCAGTGTTTTTACCGCCTCTTGGCATGCCGTCCGACTTTCTGCGAAGGTCGTCTGCAGGTTGCATTTAAACGCCGTGTGGCACAATCAACTCAGCTGAGGGGCTGTGAACATTTATGGGTGTGTGTGTGTTGGGGGGGGGGGGATGTCAGGGGTAGTGTCTAGGAGTAGTGCCAAAGGCTAGTATCAAGGGCTATTGTGCTCAATGTTTTGGTTATGAAATATTTCTCCCCTTCCCTTCACCCCACTTTAAGGAGCCAGCAGGGCTCTGTTGCACGAAAAGATGCAATCAAACGTATTAAAGTCAGAAATTCAAACATAAGACCAGTATATCAGCCAATCAGAACCGAGTATTCAGGGACTTATGTTTAATTTCCTGACTTACGTTTGATCTAAACTTTTATGCAACAGGGCCCTGTGGGGGCTGCAGCAGTGCACCTCTCTCATTTGTGCTCTCATTCAAATGAAACTGCTGCTGTTCCGTTTGTTCGATACGAGTACAGTGAAGAGTCACTACACTTGTTTCTGTTGGTTGTGACCAGGCTACCTGTCTTGATACAAAATTCAACTTTTATCGTGAAAAGTTTTAATTCATCATGAAAAGATTTTAAGTGAAACGAGACTTTATTTTCAAAGCAAATTGGTTCCTTAAAAGGGGTGGGAGGAAGCATTAATTCCCTCTAAATTTGATTTGAATATAGCGGTGTTTCACTTTATAGATCTTTTCATGATAAAGGTTGGATGTTGCATCATCCAACAAGTAGCCTGCCTTCTTTTGTCTAGACATTTTCATGTCTGCAGCTAAGGGTCACTTTGTTTCTGTTGGCTGTAACCTTAAAGCTGGGAGTCCCTGGCATGAAATTTCAATGCTCTAATGAGTCGGGACGTCAATCGAGTGGCAATATCTTCCATATGTAGATTGATGAACTTCCATCTACACAACACCAGTTAACCCTTTGCGTGCTTTCTGCGTCACTTGGCACAGAAACACCCCCATAGTGTTGTGTTGGACACACTTTCTGAAGTCCCTGGCACAGAGAGTGTTAACCCTATTCTAACTGGGGGGGGGGGGGGGGTCAAATTGACCCCCCCCCCTCGACGTTTCGCGCCACGATTTCGCAACGCGCAAAGATTTTGCTGCGTCGTTTCACGACTTTTTTCATTGAAGTCTCCCGCATATTTTGAGACCAAATTTGCGACGTCCGGGTACACCGTTTTGAAGTTACGTAATGTTTTGCATATGCATGTCAACCAAAAAACAGCTCAAATTCATGATATCGTGTGCAAATCCAATGCAAATTGTGTTTTTTGGTTAAATTGATATAAATTAGATCATTTCAACTTTTAACCATTGAAATTAATTAATTCTAGTGTAGATAAGCCTGAAAAAGTGCCTGCAACAAATTTTGGCAAAAAAACAATAGAAAACTAAAGGTCGAAAAAACAATAGAAAACTAAAGGTCGAAAAAACAGTAAAATACATAAGAAATTAACAAAACAATAAAAAACAAAAGAAATTGATTTCAATTGTGCTATTTTTTTACATGAAAATTGTTTGATGTGTCTTGAGGAATTCTGACACAAAAATTTAGCAATCCTCCCGTCTTTTTAATGGAGTTATAGGTGAAAATATGATTTCATGCACAAATTTGCATAATTAATTTATTAAAAATAGAAAGGCAATATTTTTCTATTGTATGACCATGTAATCTTGTACTTGACATCCAGCTTTATCTTCAGGCAAAATTTCGCGGCGATGGCGCGATCGGCGGCCAAGATCTGAAGGGGGGGTCAAATTGACCCCCCCCTCAGTAAAAACTTGGTCTCAAATAGCCCAGTTAGAATAGGGTTAAACTCTTCCCCTCTCTTTTCTTTCCCTCTCTCTCTTATCTGTCAAAACCACTTGTCTATACATAAGCAAACTGTACCAAGTCAATATGGAATGATCTTAAATATCATAATGGATACAATCCTATTTACATGTCATGGGTTTATGAAAAATTGAATATATCAAATGATCATTTTATTCTCATCATTCACAATGAAGCAAAGTATGTGTATTTGACAAAAGTTGATGCACATCACTTACATTTGTCATGTATCAACTAATGAAGACATATGATTTCAGATCACAGAAAATTGGCACTAGATGATAATCTATTCTGACACCATCAGAACAAAGACTATGAAATTCTTAAGTAATGGGAGTGTAACATCAAAAATAAACATTCAAAATATGTTATTGCAACATTTCAAAACTTTTGAGACCATCAAAAGTCAGCTCAGAATATTAAGTATTAAAAGGTGTAGCCATCTCATAAGGGCAAATTTTGAACAATATATTATCCATGTAATTACATGTATGTAGTACTATGATGGAAGTTTATGCAGTAATGTTTGGTGTAACAATGCAGTAATTTGTTACCATATTGAATCACTGATTTCATTGATAATTGAAACACAGAGCTAACTTACACTACGTTTCTGTAATAAAAAGGCGAAAGACATTGATTTGTCGACTGCTATTTCTTTTTCTGAAAATAACAAAAGTATGCATTTTCTGGCTACAAAGAATATATACCATCTGTACAATGCATACCAATTTCACTGGAGTTTTTATGAAGAACATATTATGTGATCTATTCTAAAATTGATTTGATTATCTAGAAAAGTACGCAAATCAGAAAGCAAGGAATGTAGATAAACCCTTCTGACACTCATTTACGGAAAACAAACAGCATTTAAAATATACATCTGCCAATCATCTAGCAAGATGGAAGATCACATACATAATGCATAAGGTCCATAAACATGTTTCTGAGAAATCACAGTTTCCAAGTATTATATATCAAACTGCAACAGTTATTTCTGTACAAGTCTTACACATATCTTGTATGTTGCAGAAAATCGCACATTGTACAAATACCCTGTTTGTCTTCATGATAATGGCAAGGTCCAATAATGTAAAACTGTATATCTATGTAATGTATCATCATCATCAGCAGTACTTCTTGTGGTCACTGAAAGGTGACATGGATAATATATAACAAGCACAATCTCATTCTCCAAACCACTGATATCTTCAAACAAGTTGTTCACAAGTCATCCCAAAACATACAATTATTCTGTCAGCTATGAAGATGCTAGAAAAGATTGGAAGAGAATATTTGCACAAGTGCATTACAGTTATAGTTACTGTTAGCTGCATGCATGAGATTAATGAGCATAGTATGCTCCCAGAAAAGATTTGTTAGGATACTATGAGTTTCTTCACAAACGATTGCACTTTCATGACAAATTCCTCTTCTGAAGATGCTCAAGATCCATTTACATTTTATATGTCTCACATAGAATTTAAACAGAAACTGCATGTCTCATGACTCGACCTTACTTTATGTGACTTACGGATGTATTGTAAATTTGTGACATGGGCCAGCTGCTATATAACAAACAATTAAAAAAATGTGCTAACCTGAACATTTACATGTTTGGTGAAATGCATATACAGTCAAACCTGTCTATAGCGGCCACCCAAGGGAGACGGAAAAAGTGGCCGTTATAGACAGGTGGCCGCTATAGACAGGTAATCCAACTTTGTGTGCATTGCTTACATGTACGTATCATCGTTGTATCCTTACATGTACATGTATGTGTGTACGTATGAAATCACTGTGTGTTTCATGCATTAATATGGCGGTGTATATGAAATTGTTGCACAGCAGTATGTGTGTACGTATGAAATCACCGTGTGTTTCATGCATTAATATGGCGGTGTATATGAAATTGTTGCACAGCAGTATGTGTATTGTCGTGAAGAAAGCTTAACATTAGTGCATTATCACGACTGAATGAGGGATGAATGCAGCGGTGGCAATCACTGAACGTTGCCCGCACGACTACAAAGCAGAAAAACACGCTGAATTATCGGCTCGGCTACGGCTCCATTGGGTTTTTGGCTGCTATAGACAGGTTAAAATCTACCGCGGGAAACAAAATTTGTGGCTGCTGGCCGCGTTAGACAGGTGGCCGCTATACACAGGGTCTTTAACAGGGCTTTTCTCTTGGGGGGAGTTTTCAGTGGCCGCTATAGACAGGTGGTCGCTATAGACAGGTGGCCGCTAAGGCAGGTTTGACTGTATTGAAAACCAGATTCATGTGATCAAATTCATGAACATGTCAACTTGCCCAATTCCATAATTGACTTGCTGTCTAGTTCCGGTAGTATGCCACTATCTGGAATTCCCTATGGAGTATGGTTTGGTGAATGATTTCATAAATGATACACTACGAAGAATATAATATAATGGTCGATTATTGTAGGCAGTGGTGCCCATCAATGACTGCCATCTAAGTTTTTGTAATAGTAGTCACACTCTATCTTGCACTAACGCCAAGATTAACTGCAGAATTTTCAATCCACTTTCAGCAGGGAAGCTTGGTGGCGGATGAACAGATTTAGACAGGGCTGGACTACAAAACTTGAATTTTTAATTTAATTTTTATCTTTGGCACAAAGCTCATTGTTGTTGTAATAATCTGGTGTATTGATTTTTTAATCATGCTTGAAAAAAGGTAGCGAATATACCTATTACTCCTACATTCTCTATGACACACCAAAGTATGAAATAAAATAAACTCCTAACTGCTTGACTAATTATTATTAGTCACAGGCAATACAATGGCTTGCACACATTTACCAAAGGATTGCTGAAAATGGTGGTGAGAAACTAATTTTCTAAATAGGACACATACATGTTGCCGTGTTGCATAAAAGCTTAGATCAAATATAAGTCAGAAAATAAAAAAATAAATCTGAATAGTCAATTAATTTTGTTTGATTTTCTGACTAACAGCGCGAGGCCGCACAGAAGCTAACAACAGTGGTGCTGTTTTATCAACTCACTAACAGTGCCAGGGGCACCGATAGTGGCACTGTTAGTGCTTCTTGCGTGCGCGCTGAGTGCATGCGCTGTTGTTGTCTCCCAAGTAAACCTACTTTGCCCGAAATTGACCCGAGAACTATGCAAATAATTGAGAATGTGGTGGGTTAAGGGAGATGTAGATTTTGCTTGACTTCCAAAGTTTCTTTCACGACATTTAGTTTCTCGGTTTCAATACGGATCATTTCTTTGCAACTGTTTGGTTACAAAGTGTTACATTTCACACAGTGACAGTGTACGGCGCAGTGCGCTTTGTTCGAATTGCTTTGCTATATCACATTGTTTAAAAAGTGTTGTATTTCGGAGAGAAGGGTACAAAACTACGCACAATTTCAGAATTGATTGTGACGTAATTTTGCTAATAATCTATGTCATCATAGAAATGACGTTATTTTACAAACAAACATTTCATGCAGTGTCAAACATGCCAACTTTCTGACATGGTTTAAAAATATCTAAAATCACGTTAAGCTCTTTCAACCAATCTCTACCTGCTAATTTTTTTTATCGAAAAGATAATATCAGTTAGGCCCAGTCCGCCTTTTATAACATAGTCTTATATAGGAACTTCTGTGAAGCACTGTAGATAGGGACATCATTTGGAGATGTAATAAAACTTAGGACCCTACCTATTTTGTTCTGGGGGTATGACCGAGAGTATTTCTTTTTCATCATCATTCAAGGAATCGAGGACATCAGGATCATTGACTGCTGTATTTTCCCCTTCTCCCGTCTTCCCCCGTTCTTTTCTCTGCACTCGTTGGCTCTGGGTGACTTTTTCCTTGACACTTTTTTTTAGTGATTGACACTTGTCGAGGCGTCTCATACCGAGTGCGCGAACCTTTGTTACAAGTGCGCGTACTCTTGCTACAAGTGCGCGATAACATGTTTACCACTGTGACTCAGCGTAGATTTTGCCTAACTCTTAAAGCTAAATTCACCAACAGCGCCGTAACAGCGCACGTGTCTAACAGCGCTCTAACAGCGCTTTCAGTGCGGTCATGGTGCTCATGCTGTTAGTGGCTGATTTATTAGTGACTTGATAGCGCTAACAAACCTCCCACAAACAGCGTTTCTGTGCGGCCGGTACAGATAGAGCAAAGCCAAAACTGACAATCATACAATCCCAGTGCAGCTTGAATCTCTGAGTTGAAATAAAGCAATATCATCGGTAACACTATAATTCATGCTGGGCTTTTGTTGCACATGCAGCAATGGTAAACAGAAGTAGCAGTCATAATGATACTACGACAACTACTACTACTACTGCTATGATAATCAAGATGATGATGATGACGACGATGACTGTGACGAAGATGAGCATCCATGCTTTCATTTTGAGAGTTCATTTATGTTATGATGGGGTGAATTGCAAAATAAGAAAGAAAGGTAGAATTTAATGTAGTATGGGAAAAAAATACTTGAAGAGCTTGCTGAAGTATTTTCCCCTTTATTATTGTTTCACACATTCACCCATTATAGCAGGATATATGAACATAAGGAAAGGACCGGTTTTGAGAAAAGTTGAATTGACCAAGTAAAGGATTTGATTTGATTTAGTATCAAATAAAAGGTTTCTTTTTCTAAGCTTATCTTTAACTTGGTGCAGAGTAAACAAATACATGCACAACAAGGACATTCTTAACAGGCTAAATTTGTAAACTGGTTTGTGAACACGCAACCTACAAGTGACTTGAGACTGGTATAGCAACAGTAACCAATGGGTAGTTGTCTTCTTATCACTTACTACACACAAAATAGATTTAAACTGCTTTACTTCACTGAATCAATCAAATTGCACTGTTGGCATTTTCAAACACTGGCTGTAATTAGGCTTACAGTGGCCACAGCCACAAACTCATGTAGCACCATTCTCATTGATTACTTACACTCTAGTAAAAGGCATACTGATGTGCCACAATCTTGAAAGGGATGGTACAGTTTTGGTTGAGATGAGGGTTGAGGTTTCTAATGTCTTTGTATGATGATTTTTTTGAGATAATGAGAAACCTCTTATGAAATATGAAAGAGCATATAATTCTAAGAGGAATTCAAAGTTTATTTGATGAAAATTGGTTTTGAAATGGCTGAGATATCCAAAACAAAGCAATCCTAATAAAAGGTGGGGCCCACCTTTTATTAGGATCGCTTTGTGTTACTTTGTTTTTGGATATCTTAGCCACTTCAAAACAGATTTTCATCAAATAAAGTTTGAATTCCTCTTAGAATAGTATGCTTTTCAACATTTCATGCAGTGGTTTCTAAGTATCTCGCAAAAAAGTTAAAAGCGGAATTTTCACGTCAACCAACACTATACCATTCTTTTAACTGGGAGAGTGGACTGAAACCAGAGGTGTTAGAGAATGAATGGTATAAAGGCCTTCCTGTCCTTGGGGTAATCCTCAAACTTGGCACGGTACCAGCGGTGCACCTCCAGGGAGGCGGCTGTCTGGTTGGACACCACAAAAGCGAGAACCAGCCACCAGGTCTGTTGGGCGGGGCCCAGGATGAGGCCCAGGGAGCTGTAGATGAGGATCTCGGCCAGGTAGTGGGGGCAGGAGACGTACTCGAACCAGTCACCTCTTGGTATCATGTGCCTGTTGACATCTGAGGAAGAATTTCATGGAGTGGACTCAAGTTACCGGTATCTTATCTTGCTAATGTTAACCTGTTGAAGACTAGTCCCGAGTATACTCGGGCAGGTGTCTATGGGAAATACATGTTATAGCAAAATCAGCCCATCGTCAACACGGTAAAAATCTTCAAAACCATGCACTGGTTGAAACAACTCTATTTCACTTTGAAAGTCAGAACATGTGACCCCGCACAACAGTTTTTAGAAGAAGTCACAAAATTTGAAAATACTTTTTCGAATGCATCAGAAAAGTTGGTTCGGAAGCTGATGATATATCATGCAACTATGATTTTGAAGGAGAAATGCCCCAACAAAATAGTTCAAATATAGAATTAGCCTTATGGAAATGTTAGACAGCACGGAAAAATTTAATCAAAATTGGCAGATGCACAAAAATATTCTCATTTGCAAACTTGTACAGAGGGGAAGTTTAGAGACAAGGGCCCTGCGTAAAAATCATTAGTGTGACAAATTACATCGACACCAGAGCACAATCACAATCACAGTTCATCTACCTTTTGCTGTAGACCTGAGGCTGGCAAAGATTTCATGAGCCCTGTGATGATGGAAGCTGGCCCAGAGGAACACTAACACTCCAATGATGTGATTCACTCTAAGGTTCTTCATCATTTCAGACAGAGTATGAGGAACACCTGTTGTGAGAGTATACATAGAAATAACAACCTATTACTTCCTAATTATGTGCAGCTCTTCCAAGAATAGTATGCATGGATAATTTAACTAACTGCATACTTGTTGGATATCTGCTACAGCCAAGTGCTTTGAAGGTACGTAGCTACTTTATTTTGCAATGATACATGTTTGCAACAAGCTAGCCTCAATATTTGATGGCAAATATAAGCTAATCGTGACAAACAGTGACAAAATAGTGATGGTGTTGCTAGATGTACTAGTGTGAACAACCTTCAACTCTAATGACCATTCATTCAATTGCATTTGCCATAAAAATCCTAACTTTCTTTTGCTCATTGCAAACTATTATGTATCAAAAAGCATAGAAGCACATGATGTATTGTATCATGGTGATCTATCCACTATCTTCCAACAAGGAGTGCACAGGTTAGATATACAAACAGTCAGTGATCAAGAAACTTGTTGTAAACAGAGCAAGGAATTCAGATCAGAAATCTGATATATATGCCCATACTGAAGCACTTAAATGGGAAACATGAATTCAAATGTGGAGACTTGCTGCAGGCATATAATTCTGTATTGCCAATCACAACGATCATGGAAATTGTACAATCAGTAAGCTCCTCTTATCAAAGCCAGGGGGGGAAAAAAACAAAAAACGCCAAGTTAACCAATGGCCACACTTGCCTTCACTGTGTACTTGTGGCCCCTCGCCAATGATGCTGAATCCCTGAAGCGAGTAGAAGAATATTCCCGCCAGATAGTGAGCCACATGCATGTTGGATTTGGAGTACACGCTGACAAACATGCACTCCAATATCCTCCTGAATGCATGAACCACAATCACCGTTATGGCAATGGTGATGCTCAGTAGATCCACTGTGGAGGTGTGAGGAACAAAATAATGGTTATTAGGTGTGTGAGTGTAGCTTGAGAAACAAGTCAAATAATTGTAAGTTTCAGCTTCTCTGGCACACACTGGAAGCGAAATGCAGGTCATAGTGTCTATACCCCTGACAAGTGACATATGAACTTCACATATGATTCCTGAAATAAAAACACAAATTTCGATATAACAATGCAAAAAAAAAAATACTGCTGATATCAGCATTTGTTAACATTATATCATTTCAGAACTTAAATCTGATGAAGCATATTTAAAATGCTTCCATCCAAATACATGTGACATTTTGTCAAGCATGTAACATGCCAATTATATTAATTGGACTTGGAATCTTATTGACAATATTTATTTACTGTTGCTTATAAGACTGCATGAGTTTACAAATACAATGTAGTTTCATATGGTGTTGCCTTAATTTGATTTCAGTGTTACACATTAGGAAATGAGAAATGAATTGCAAATTTGTTGGTTACAATGACAGTGCTCTTTTGTGATCTTCACTTGGTTTTCATAACTGGCAATCTTAACTTGCCAAATTTATGAAAAACAGAATCTGCAAAATCAGTATATAAAAACAAAACAAAAGAATGCTTTCTTTTGTTGCTTTGTGGTATAAGTGCGTTTTATAGAAAATAGGTTTTGCTACAATGAGATATCTCAGGTGAAGTTGAATGAATTATCTTTGATAAGAAACCCTTACCTCTTGGGGTAGAAATGGGATAATTTGTAAGTGCCTCCAGCGCCCTCATATACCACGCTGGGAAAGGATTTCCTTGCAGCACAAAGCGAAGAGTGATAGCCAGGGTCATTCCATTCCAGACGAATGACAAAACGTAGAAGTGAAGGAACCACCTGTGACAGAAATAATCAATGATAGTGTGGATGCAAAAAAGAGGAAATTAGATGCCTGTTCCAATCATGGATCATAATCCAGATTAATATGAATGATCAATCATAATAATAGTAGTAGTAGTAGTAGTAGCAGTAGTAGTAGTAGTAGTGATAATAATAATAATAATAATAATAATAATAATAATAATAATAATAATAATAATATACAATTACAATACTGATAATATCATTATTATAGCAATGTACTCAATTTCGTATTTTATCATTATTTGAGGTCTTTCATCACTATTATTATCATTTACTGTCTTTAAAGTTACATATTCCTTTTGTTACAAATGCTGAATCATCTTTATACTCAAAGGAAGTTTTTACAAGGGGGGCCTTGAATGCTGGTGCAAACATCAAATTACTTACCTCTCTCAGTCTCTTGTAATATCATTTCCCAGAAAATTTAGATATTGTGCAGACTTAAGAAACTTGTTCATGTTGTTGCATGAATGAAAATAAACAATTTAACCCGCACGATAGTTATTTCAAATTCAAATAAGATGAAAAAAGGTCCGTCTCTTTACAGACTTGTAAAAACCCACAAATGTGTCTAAGTGTAAGCAGAGATTGAAATCGAGTACAGGTTTTGGTAACTGCGTCTGTAACTGTAAGTAGGTTTGATAATTTATAGTTGTTTTGGCCTTACCCTATGCCTAGCCTAGACTCTCGTAATTTTTTATTCACTTTTCTGAGTGAACAAGGCGGTAAATTTATAGTAAATTTTTACTGTTCATGTTGCACCCACGCATTTATAGTCTCAGATCTGTGGACATGTCAGTCTTTAAGATGATGAGAACAATTAAGCTTGTAAAATTCATGTTTTGTGTAGTACCTAGTCAAATTGAATAACTCCAAATCCAATGTCTTTTCCCACGATCCCGGTAAACGTTTTAAATGTAAACCAACGGTGCAACACATAAATCCGTGGTACGCATAAACCAATACATGGGACTGTGTTATGCTCACCTTTTAGGCACAAGCAAAAGTTGCAACGCACCCGAGCGCTGGGTCTTGTCCTGTAGTTTACCATATACGATTGCATCTCTCGCAATAGTTGGAAGAAATCTATAAATTCTGTGGCCTAACCCTACAAGTACGAAAAGGCCTGTAGTGATTGTCCAAAACCAGGAAATTACAGACATATCCATGACGACGACACAACTGCATAAGTCACGTAGATAGAGCTATGTGGTACATACACCTTGGGATCGACCATCCGGCCGTGCATCCCCATGCGATATGCATGCATTGCGCATCACCCTGTACACAACGTAACCAACAACACATGCTGCGAAGGCCCTGGGAATTTCTTTGGCTGGACACGCCCCCTTTCTTCCAGTTAGCTCATTCATGCGTCTATCCAAGGAGTATATGTACCTCCAAGGTCTATCCATGAACCTCCACTATCATAGTGCTCAGACGAAGGTGAGAAGAGGACACATTTTTAATAAATTCTTTTAAGGGTAAAAATACTTGAATAATCTGATGCAAGGGTATGATTTTTTTTTCCTTGTTGAAGATATGTGTCCAAACAGTTGGAGAATTGCTAGGCAATGCCACTGTAATTTGTACTCCTATATGTGATGGGTATCACTGTTTGAATATAACAGGCAAAGCAGTCAAACTCTAAATTTTATTTGATTCTCATTTATGTGAGCTCAATAACACACACATGCACACCCACCCACACACACACACACACACACGTATCATACGCGCATGCACGTGTACCAAGAAAAGCGTAGCGCTTTGTCTGTATATACCAATAATCTAGAAACCAAGCAAGATGAACCTCAGCTAACAGTCTCTGTATCTCCCCTTCCTATATTGTATTCTTTTGTGTAGTGTATATCATAACTTACAAAACACATAAGAACACAATAATACTGTTACATATACATTATAATATATTCATAATTTTGTCTCGGCAAGTTTATCTGTCATCGCCATGAACTCCTCTTTCATCTTCCGTGGCTCATTGCTCTCACAATCCTCACTGATCTAGCAAAATCATCATCAGTATCACTACGCGAGTATCCACATTCTATATTGCCTGGACATCAACCGGGTCACATATTGTCAGCTGAGAACTAAAAGGGCGCTATCGCATTCCAAGATTTGAGCATAAATAAAATCAAAACAATCAGTTTTCATGAAATAAAAAATTAATTTTGGCCAAAAGTGGGTAGATTTATCAGCATTGTTCCAAATACGGGGTAAAATAAAGCCCTTGTGGCTTTGATTTTTAATATCTAACTGAAAATAAAAATAATTAATTTAAGATTGACACCATAATGTAGAGGAGATCGAGCTCTACAACATGATACCAATGAATAACTCACTACATACCCCCCAAAATTGTGATAAAGCCCTTCTGGTTTTCAGCCAACAATATATATGTACAGTGCTACATCAACATCTCAACTTCATTGACATAATTATACCAGACACGCTGCTCTGCATCAATCTTGTACACAAGCTATTGAAGAAGACAAAGTGACAGTTCTAGAAAGAATTGTGAATAAATAACATTTAATCCATCGCACTTGCAGAATATTTACCAAACACAATGGTGTACAAAATAGATATCAAAATTAGTTCTGGAAATACATCAAATATTTTGGAACTTTATGATTGCATCTTTAAATTCTTCACACTTCGCCAGTAATAGCCCCTCTCTACCCTCCCATGTCAATGCTACATTCCACTTGACTAAAACTGATATGAGCACACTCAAAGTTACCAAAGAAACATTAGTCTTTTTTTTTTTTACTCTCATATCAGCCACTGCTGAGTACTTTGATATACCCATGCTCAGAAGACATTTGTACTGATTTATTCAGCTATCATTTTGTAGGGAAGCCACTCCAGTTTGTTACATCAAGGATTTGCATTGAAATGTATCACTAGATTTTGAAGCAGGCTATCAAATTTAAGCTGAATTTAACTTCATAAAATTATGAATTTTCAGTGACTGATCATTCTACTCCTACTCTAAGAATTACCATTCCTGTTCTTGAGATAAGAAAACATCATCTTGCCTAGATTTGCACGAAGCGGGACTTTTGTGCATACAAGGTGTGAAAAGACCCATTGGCTCTTGCAAGGAACTCAGTCCTTGCTTTAACGATGTGCACATACAAACTGTGTAATGATTTTAACATCCCTTTGAAGAACTTTAGTCACTCACTTGGCACTAATTTCACGACAGCAAACAAAGAGTGCATGATTCCGTTGGTGAGAAAACATCTCATACAAGAGCTATATATGTTCAGAAACATGTGTACACACACTGACAGGAGACTTTACTCATCCAAAATATAATACACTGTATGTGACTTTTCAGTAATGAGAGGATGTGGCATGGGAAACAATCTATCATGGCACTGATAGATACATAGCAATAGGCATGGAGCACAAAGGAACTTCTGTTTCTTACTTTTACAATACTGCTCTCCTCCACTTTATGCCATAGGAACCTAAAAAAAAAAAATACATCTCACGATGACTGGCTCATGATTTTATGGCAAAGTACTGATTGGTTTCGGAATGTCACACACGCTGAAAGACCATCCACTCCTTAGAAAATTGATTAAGGTCTTATCAACATATCTGCTAGTCAGACTGAAAATAGAAATATTCACTTCTTTTTCTTTCTATAGCACATGTAGCATTTCCCCAGCAAGCAAGCAAGAAAAAAAAAAAAAAAACATGCAAAAAGGATAGAGAGAGAAAAAAAAAATGCATACACCATTTGGACTGGTGTCTGATTCTAAACCATACAAATTTGATAGTGAAAGATTACCTGATGTTTTCTATTTTACATCACAGAAGTAAATATCGAATGAATACAGTGTAGATAAGTTTCCTGACATATTCCAATTTTGTCTTTTTCTCTTCACAGGAGTTGTTCAAGACAGCTGGAAAGACTGTCTGGGAGTCCACATATTGAAATGTGTTTAGTAGAAGTAGGTTAAAGAAAATATCTTGTGACTGAGTTCTTTGAAGAAACTGTATTCTTATATTTGAATATATTAGTAAATCATGGCTAAACAAATCCCCTACAAAATCACAGCTACAATGATATACACATCCCTTCAACAACCAGAATTCATCCAAAAGTAACACAATCAGCACAACATATGAAATGTTTTCCTTCAGATAAGATATAGAAATCTACACTTATGTGGCCCGTAACTCCATTACTGTAAATGTCAATATTTTCGCGTGATTAATTTTTCGCGCTGAGCAGATTAAAAATGTATTTGCGGGTTCTTGAATTTGACCTGCACAATTGTCAAACCATTCAAAATGTGCAGTGAAAACTGTGAAGATATTTCTGCGGGTTTTAGAGCCGGAAGTAGTGTGAAACACACGAAAATTAATGACTGCGAAAACATCTGCATTTATAGTATTCTTTGTTTTTTAATCATGCTTTTGATTCTTTAACATAAAGAGAGATGATGTGTTATCAGCACTAGATGGTTTTCAAATGCAAAGCACTGATTAATCATCATGTGGAAATCTGTAAAAGTGGATATTTTCATGCGAGTGATTTTTCATACTCGGCCGGATAAGATGCGTTTCACATGTTTTTAATTCCGTGGAATCAAGGCATGAAGTACTGGAACATGTAGCAAGCAAAAATATTTGTGGCTTCTATTTCACGGTAGTTTCTGGTTGTGCGAAATGTGCAAAAATATCAACACCACGAAAATTTTCACTTTTACAGTACCCCTTCAATAGTGTGACCATACCTTACAAATGATCTTCAGTACCATATCTCTATCCTCCTTCATTGTATCACTTCCTACAAGCTTGAGGGTCTCAGTTGCTGAGCAAAATCTTTTAAAATTTCACTTTCTGGTAGACTTTTTGGGGGTACGTGTAGTCGGATATTGATAGGGCTTTGAGACACAATAAACCCTAATTGCTTCCTTTATCATATGGGTTTGGGGAAATAGAAAGAAACTTTGTTTTGTACAGTTTGGTCTGGTATGACTGGTAATATCAACATCATAATCAAGAATGGGCAAATTTCTGACGATGAAGAAGGATGTTCTTGTATGCTACTTTGTTACGACCAATTAAGTGGAGAAATTTTCTTTGTGCATCTAATTGTGACATGTTAATTTTCCTCCACATTGCAGCACAACTTGAAGTGATCTCTCCCTTGTGTGGAATTATTGCAGCATCCAGGGAATAGATGTGCTCACAGATTTGTGTGTGATAACGTCAAATTCCTTTCATAAGGGAATATGGGAAATTCCAATTGTAGTCAAGGAAAATGTAGCCAAATTAAAGTGAAATATCTATATGTCACTGCCAACTTGTTTAGTATGATAATCTTACATAGACACATTATTACCCAACATACCCTACATTATCACACAGCAGGTTTGCATGTAGACAATAGGTCTTTCTCCATGTAGATACCTTGTTTTGTTATCAAACACAAATAATTATAATCTGCAGAAAAATAATATAAGGGTTTACTCAGCGGAATCTGCTTTGCTCTGAATTCTACAGCAATGATGACATGTAACATCTTATACACTGGTAGTACTGTTGGAGTATGCATTATGCATTGACAGACCCATAAATACAGACATTCACATGGATAAAACAGGTACACTGGTTTACACATGCATTTCTCAATTGCACAAGAAGATTTCCACATTCTCAGACGAAAGTATACATTGGCATTCGCACAGCCATTACTATCTAAACTAGATAGTATATCAATGTGCAAATGAAGGCAGGGTGAATGCTTCATGCATTTAGATATTATAAGAGCCTCATTTACATCAAGAGTCAATTTCTACCTGAAATGAGAGAGGAGCATCATGCAATTGTAGACAAATTGAAGATAGATTTCTCTCCAAGGGCTAGCGTGCAATTACAGCCTCAAGAAATTGCACTAATGTTTCTCTGTAATTGCCTGAATGAATGCTGTTCCAAGTAATTCTCATTCCAGACAACTTAAGTACAGAAATAATAGGACTCTTTTATATCTGAGGCAAATATCATCTCCTCCTCCTCCTCCTCTCTCCCTCGCTCAGGAATTAATTGGCCATCTCAGTGATCCTGCGCCCTGTGCCTATGAAGGAGCTTCGCATACTGCAAGATTTCTGCAGCTCTTGCAAGCTAACCCAAGCAGACAATTCAAATTAATTGGCTACCACACTGTCTCGCTGTGGACGCACGACAGAGACGTCCCCTACGTGTCTTGGCTAGCGGAGAATGCAGAGTGGCTGAAAACCCACTTGCAACTGCCTTATACAGAAACCTGCTGACAACATATTGGTAATATACCATTCAGTCACATTTTGTGAAGACTGGAGGGTGGAAGAATATTTTACTGAACACAGAATGACATTTTTTTATCAAGCTGACTCTGGCGAGGTTTAATGGTTCCCTGAAATACAAATGCATGTTGATTTGTGTTGATTTATGATACCCTCAACATCACATTTGCGCTGAAACGAATATCTAGAAACATTCCATATATTTTTAACTAATTTTTCCTCTATTTTTCTTCAGATTACTTGGATAAGCCCACAATAAAAAAAAAAAACTTCCAAACCAATATTCCTGTTGTTACCTCATCTGTCAATCATTGCTAAAGTACTGATATGTTTAACAAAAGACATTGGAATGCACCTCCCCTTCGACTCAGCATAACTTGCGAGTTCCCTTGCCATGTCTTTTGTTAGTCACATTAATATCACAGAAATATGCAGACATGCTGAGTTGAGGGGAAGGTGCATTAAATGTCTTTTCTTAAACACATCAGTACTTAAGCAATGATTGACAGATGAGGTCACAACAGGAATATTAGTTTGGAAGGATTTTTTTTTTTGTGGGTGTATTCAGGTAATCTGAAGAAAAATAGAAGAAAATAGTTAAAAATATATGGAATAGTTCTAGATATTAATTTCACAGCAAAAGTGATGTTGAGGGTAGCATAAATCAACACAAATCAACATGCATTGCTTTTCAGAGAACCTTTAAACACTGCCCATTACTGCAATTCCCTCAGGGCCATGGATAGAAAAAGGCTCTTGCTATTGTACATGAGGGTCTCAAGTTTGGCTTCTGCAGGATTTGAATCAGCACACCAGTAAATGCAAATATTAGTTTTGAGGTTAACGTATTTGCCCACCACTGACCAAAAATTAACAGATGAGAGGACATACAGTACATCCAAATTGCAGTCCCGTTTGGTGGCTGAAATTCTTTATCTGGACTTCACAAAGTTCCTTCATGAATCTACACTGATACACTCTGTTTGACTAAGATTGGCACTCAGACAACAGCTGAGCAATTATTTTGACAGAAATTCTGTAGTGGCTACTATGTGTTTTTGTGATTACAGAAAGCAGGGATCAAACACATGGTGAAGACAAAGTTATTTTGTGGGAAACAAATCAGTGACCAGTACATAAAGCCCATTGCTCTTGCTAAACAAAGAACAAAATTAACTCTGTTAAAACTAATGTGAGCTGACACCCTTCCGCTTGTCAAGTGATAAGTGAAAGTGATTTACAAGTATGAAGGTAAATACAAGAGACAAAATCACTGCATCTACAAGAGACATTTCATGTGGAGAGTTATGTCTATATTCAGCATGTTTTGGTACACAACAAGAATGACTCATGTACCTTCCAATACCAGTACTTAATCAAACACAACAGTCTTTTTATCATACACAACAATGTGTTTTGACGTTTTCTGCAAAATTTTGCCCATTGATTCACAAGTATGTGCGTAACGAGGTATGCTCCAATTAGGCCTACTGTCAAGCACACCAGAGAAAATTACAATGTGCAAAAATTTTGACAAAAATTAAAACAAATATTTGCCCTGCACGTGCTGTCCCACGACACCACTTGAATGTTGCAATATCAAGTGACTACTAGAAGTGCAGCCCCCATTGCCATGCTATTGGGCCCCCTGCTCAAAACCTTGGAATACTAGGACTTTTTTTCCGAGAGATTTGATATCATTTCAAACAATGTTTTAACAAAACAGTTTGTTTGAGAAACCACACTTTCTTCTGAATATTTGTGTCATTTCTTTTTGTTGCAGTTACCATGATAATAAAAAGACCACAAGGTGCAAAATTAATAACTTGTGAAAATGTCTGATCAACTGTCAATTGCAAAAATATCAGTGTGTATCATACTATAAAATTATCATGGCACTAATTCCACTTACATACAAACACACACCCACACACACACATACACACGCACACACACACACATATATATAATGTATATAATATATATATGTCTGTATATGCATGTATAACAATTTTTCAGGACACAAAAAACAGATTCAGTTTCAAACACTGATAAAGATTTCATAGAATGTAAAAATAGAAATGTTGGATAGGTTTTACATAAGACAAGGTTCATCACACAGGTTGAACAAGTGCATACTAATCACTTATTTGTACTGGAATGTGAAAGTATGATATTATACACTCATTTTACATGTCCTCTGAAATGATTACTTGATACAGACTGTTACAATATTCTTGCACAGTATGTACCATTATGTGCAGGGATTCAACCATTTCTTGCTAGCAGTGTGAATGGTTGAAATATCTAATAGCAGTATCTAATCTTGCTTGTTACCACAATGACATGCGTTCAACAAAATAAATGTCCAAGAAATTCTTGCATGGGCTGGTGAATACTTGGTATATTGTGTGCCCCATTACACTCTGGCCGGAGACTTTACTAATTTCCAGAATCCTATTATGAAGTATATTCAGATTTAAAAGAATTTTGTAGTGCCTAAAAGACACTGTGAAAATAACTACTGATCTGTATAATGCTTGCAAATGTGTCTCTTGTTTCATGCTGAAGTTTATGCACAGGAACCCTCATTTCTATTACACAAGATGATTCATATCAAAGTAAACAACTCCATGTATGTGACACAACAATTCTGGCTAATTCTACGCTCAAAACTTTTTGCTGATACTGTCTATGGTGTTTCCACCACATTACTTGCCTCAAAACCATATAATACTTTAATAACAATAAATGTGTGAGAAGAAATGGAAATTCCTACTCTAATGACCTTCTATTCACCCATATCTGCCAATCTACAGGACAATACAAAGCAGAAATAACATTAATGATTACTGTATACGACGTTATTTTCACGAATGACGAGGTCATAGACATTTTCGCGAGATGTTGTTTTCGCGAATCGACGCCGACGATTACGTTAATGCTCTATTAACAAAGCACATGGAGACAATTTCGCGTGTTGTTAAATTTGCGATCCAACTGCAATTCGCGAAAATTAAACCCTTGTGAAAATAACAGCTTATACAGTATATCATTTCTAGAGCTTTTAAAGCCGGAGAACTCTGATCAAGCATCTCACAATCCCTCACCTCACTTCCTGTCACTAATGTTTGGATTGGCATTTATTTCTGAAGTTTACAGCTAACAGAATGGGTCTACATCTATATGAGATCAAGCAATGCCATAAGCATTCATGCTTCACTGTAGTCCATCCATAGTTTTATATCAAAGTTAGACCACACTAGTTTACAATTGTCTATCAGTTTCCATTCAATGTGGTTTTTTTTTTTTTATATTTGTTAGCAGATGTAAATATTCATATTATGTGACATTACATAATTCATCAGCAGACTCTAATTTATATTTCATACTAAAGACCATCATTTTCCCTTATTAATTGATATAGGTTTTTCAAAGATTTCTTCTCTTAAGTGTCAGTGACATCAATTTGAAGTTAAGAGAGCAGTTGAATGAACGTGAGTGAAATAGCCTCCAGCATGAACAACTTATAAATTGCATTATTACCCCTCCCAGTGGATGGATTAACTCTTCTTCACTAATATGCCTAGAGGCTTCTGCCTGCTTTGCCTGTTTGAGGTCGCTTGTTCACATCGTTTCATGTCGATCCTACACTAAATTTCTTGAAGTTCTTTTACATCTTCACTTTCCTCTTCTTTTTTTCCTCTCCAATCTTCTACTTGTTCTTGCTTTTGTTATTTACCTCAGACTGTAAAACTAAACTAAAGCTCAAATTATTCCTCTTCAATGTATATTATATCCACATCAGTTTACATACTACTTTCATGCCTGAAAAAGGACGTAAGATGAGCTGAAACACCTTGCGCTTCTGAGCTGCACTACAATTTGCAGCGATATACTGGTGTCATCTGATGTACCTACATTGTTGGTGTATGGTTTTTATGTCCCTATCATCAATGCAATGTTTCTGCAACACTGAGTGCTGTGTCGCCTAA
Source organism: Diadema setosum (assembly GCF_964275005.1). Classification (NCBI taxonomy): domain Eukaryota; kingdom Metazoa; phylum Echinodermata; class Echinoidea; order Diadematoida; family Diadematidae; genus Diadema; species Diadema setosum. The sequence goes on from NC_092695.1 coordinate 32,286,612, forward strand.
CGATTACTAACAAGCCTGAAATCTAATTAAGCAAGCTTGAGTTTGTGGTTCAGTGGTACAAATGCAATTTCTCAGTGCTAGCCGCAAAAGCCAAGAACTGAAGAAAAGAAAGATAGAGAGAAGATACAAGAGAGAATTATCTTAACTGCATACATGCTCATGTACTCACTCAACCTTTCTGTATTGCACAAAAAAACCACCATCCCACACTTACCACATATCACTCAGGACAAAATTAAATATTCTTCATTCTAAGTAATCACGCCTACCACAGTATAACATGAGACAGGGCTAATTCTGCACTGCGTTTCCTTTCCAGTGCGATGCAACTTAGAGGTAAAATACACACATTGATTATCTGTAGCTTTAGAGCATGAGTCTCCTTCACACAGTTTATCGCACCACAGTGGTTAAACAGACATAATTCATTGGTACAGGTGTGCTCAGTACCTCTGAAATTGATTCAGTAATTACGTTTTGAACTTATATGCTACACCTAACATCCCTCTGTTCATCAAGATGTCTTTGCCACAGCATATTGTGTTGGGATTAGGCAAGATTTTGTTGGAATTAAAGTAACAGCATTGCCAGTATCAGCTGAAAAAAAAAAAGTTGGAGCAAATTTGAACAGGTACAAAGCAGCTCAAAGACTTTGAATGGTAATGGGCACCTGCACTGATATGCTCAGGGAACATGAAATAACTGCCTTGGTCATTTGATCATGACATAATTTGCATAAGAATTCTCATCAGGTTTCTTCATAAAAGTGATATGGAGTCTTTCGAATTTGTACTAAGAGGAATCCACAACAGAAGTCTGGGAGGATTATATGTAAGAATAATTGGAACCCACAAAACATAAGTCTTAGAGGATGTATGAGAACAAATACTTGATAAAGAGCAGAGTCAAGACAAAACTTTTGCTGTGAGAGAAAATTTGGAAATGCTGAAGTGACTGTCTTGTTAACAACACCATGGGAACACAACTGTTGTTTTCCAAATTTTTGTTGACAACATCCTCACTAGTATGTTGCTTTCATTATGAAGGGTAATCTGTAGTGTGTATACTCCTCTGACAGGAATACCAATGTCTGTAAGCAACCCAAACTCTAGGCACTGCAGTGGTGAGCATGATACTTCAATTTAACCTGCCTTCTGATTTTGAATGCAAATAGATGATTTCCTTCAAATTTTTGTTGTCACTGTAAGATAAACACCTGTTTTTCACCACGGCCATTTTGACTGTTACACACCTGCAAAATGCACAAAGCCAAGTCTCTGTGAGCCCAGCATAATGAACACCTATTACATTTGAGACTTTTGCAGTGCTGTGCAAATACCGACAACTATCTTTGACAAATTCATGACAAAACTGTAAAACTTCATCACTGAATGCATGCATTTAATGACTAAATTGTGTGAGATATGACATTTTTTATTTCTGCCAGAAATATATCTAGTCACTCCTGTGATGCACACATATCTCACAATGAATTAAAAGAACTACTCCGTAATACCACGATCAATATGACAATTCCATTGATGCAAGGGAATACTGGTAATGACAACATATATGATATATTCACACATGAACACATCTGAACGATTGGAATGGATGAATACATATATTTCAACAAGGGCACTTCATCTGGGGGAAAAAAGTAATATCTGCTTTGTTGATGATAAAAATAACCACTTTTAGTCAAAATGACATCTCTTTACAAAAAACATCATGGGAACAAAAATAAAGTTTGTGGAATGCATGTTCCATCATATATGCCACACCTCTACCTTCTCAGCCACAACACACCAGTTAGCATGGTCATAGTAGCTCTTCACAATGTGAAGGTTGTCAATATTCCTCTCGATCAGGTCAGTTAGCTCCCCTTCCTTAAACACGTGGTAGTATCTGAGATAGAGTGAAGCGTCATCAGGGTCCTTGGGCTTTGCCTCACCATCTCTGCCTTCACTCCCCGCATGGACTCTGGTGGTCTTCTCCTGGTGGACAGTACTGAGGTTAGGGTTACTAGATGGACGCTTGCTTGGGCCGTCTCCTGCACGGCCCAGAGGACTCTTCTCGTAAGGCTCAAAAGAACAGCTCTCATTCAGGGAAAGACTGAGGGAGGACGGCTTTGGTGGGAGTGAGAGCGGGCTCTCTGCGATCTTGGTGTCTCTGGACTTGAGCTTTTCAAGCGTGCTCAGAGAGTGAGACCTTGCGGGCATCTTAAGCTTGGGTGAGGAGTCCTGGCTGGATGGCTTACTCCTGAGCGGATTTATCGGGTAGGTGGTGAGGCTTTCATCAGATGAGGAGACGGAATCCAATGAAGACTCAAAGTCCTTTTCGGAACCAGACACAGAGAAATGGCTTGGGTTTCGAAAGGGTTTGAAAACCTCACCTTTGGCTGTTGTGAAGTTCAAGCCAACAATTGGTTTCTTGCTTGTTTTGGCTTCGGACTTGCTCAAAAGCTCTAGGGACCTTGTGAAGACACCGTTCAAAGAGTTGAAGCTTTTATCTTTGGCACTACTTGATCGCAGATTGAGCTTCATTTGCTGCTTCCGCTCCTTGAGGAGTTTCTTGGTGGCTTCTGAAGAATCTCCATTGACACTGTTACTGCTGACAAATCCTGAGGTATCACTGCCCCAGGCTGAGACCTTCAGGTTACTGCCCTTAAGGTTCTTGCCATCTATTGCACTTTCTGAATTGTGCGAGAGGGACATAACACCCTTTCGCATAGCACCAAATTTATGAAACGTACAAAAGGGTGAGCCGGGGGACTCAAAGTCCCTCTCATCCAGGGACTGGGAACTAACAAGAAGAGATGATCGCTTGAAGATGTTTTTAGGCGATCTCCTGGACTGTGGTAGTATACTGTCACAACTGTTTGTGTAATCCAGCACCGAGTGCGGTCGACTCTTTCTACTCCTGACTCCACGATAATTCACTGTTCGCTTTCCATTGTCATAGGTGATCATTGAGCCATCCTTGTTGATGACACACCAGTGGCTCTTGGCATCTTCTGCATCGTCCTCCTCATCACCAAAGACACTGCCAACATCGGTAACCGTCACATCGTCCTCACTCCTCTCTGAGCACATGGGTGAAAATCGAGGAGGGAAGACCTGCAGGAATCCATCCCACATGGTCCCGCCCTGTTCCCCTTCCTCCACACTGCTGCTCCTGCTGACCATGCGAATCTGGACGCTGCTGTCCGACTGGCACCGTAGTTTGGATGTCCGGGGCTTCCCGCTCAGCACAACACTCTCCTCACAGCTGTAGCACTTCCGCAAGGCCCGTGCCTCCTCCCTGCATGGTAGCTCTCTGCGGTTTGGGAACTTTTCTCGCAGCCAGTCCCTCTCAGTGGTGTGCCGCTGCAAAGTCTTCACCGCCCTAGTCCGAAGCCCACCATTATGAGCTGTCTTGATGGATGGGTGAACTCTTCCCTTGGGCAGTTTACCGCTGGTCTTGCTGCTACTGCTGCCTTTGTCAGACTTTGCTGTGGACTTGTCTTCCTCATCTGATGCAGAACTGCTGCTGTGTTTGCTGTGTGGAACATTGTTCTGCTTTGCTGCATAGGAGAACAAAAGACACAACATTGGCATGAATTTATTTCACAGTCTCCTACAAAACTACATGTATAGAATCATTACTCATACATAATGACAATATTCCATTTTTGACCTTCTCTTACTCCCACAAATGTTCTGAATACACATGGAAAATACAAGTATGAAAATAACACATTCTCCCTTTATTACCCCCCCCCCCCAAAAAAAAAAAGAGAGGAAAAGACCTAATTTTCAGAGAATCAGTCCAGTTGGCATACAATGTATTGTGTGTTCCTGAAATGGCCATCTTCCTGTATGGCCATGGAATGGCTTCCACAGAACTCCTGATTTACTACCTACCTCAAAAGATCACTAAAGAGTACATGTGGAGGTATTTTCATTATTTTTCTTTTAATCAAGGAAATGGCTTCTTTAACTATTCCTGACTTTATTCATATGGCCCAATTTTTTTAGATTGATCTTTTAACTGCCTTTAACTCTTGACGTGCCATATCGACAGTGTGTCAAGTTCGCATATTTTGCTCATATGCACAAACCCGTCCAAACTGATCAATAAATTGCCAAATGTCATGACACACTGAAAGTTTCACTTGTGATTCTGTTCTTCTCACATTTTGCTAGCATTGTGTGGTGATAGAATATCAAGCGATGTTCCCTCCTGGATTTTCATGCAAATTTTAAGTTTCTGTCATTTTGTGTGTGTGTGTGTGTGTGTGTGTGTGTGCAAAAGTCATGACTGTACAGTAATACAGCTACTGGTCATTTGAGAGAAAATTAATTATCAATTTGTCACAAAATTTACACCTTAGCAAACCTTGGATTTTCTCTACAACTTTGCTCATTGTATGTCCAGCATAACGAAAATGTATAAAAAAAGTTGGATTTGAAAGACACAATGTTTGTCAAAAGCATGCCTGCATTGCAGTCGTAGAATAACGTACAGTACTACACAGGGGCTTTACACCGTAGCATAAAGAGTTAACCATCAGTTTGTCTTTACAATATTAATCTGTCCTACAAAGACACATATTCTATTGATATTCACCTGTTTTTTTTATTTGGGAAATGACACTGAAATATCAGTGCATGTATCAATAATACCGTAAAGTCGAAACTTTCCCAGTGCAGAGAATTTGGCGCATTTCATGCAACCAGAAGCTCATGCAAAAATAAAAGCAAGCGAATATTTTTCCAGTAGTTCGTGTCCTGTTTCCACAGAATTCAAAACACGCGAAATTCATCTTACCTGACTGAGTGCGAAAAACTACTTGCTCAAAAATATCCACTTTTACAGTAGTCCTACAATGCAAATCTATAAGGCACTCTCGGTAATAGCTTGCTCAGTATGGAAAAAACTGCCTTGAACAAGTTTTACTACGCACAAATGTAGCTGCTAACAACCTCAACACAACTATACATCAGTACAGAGTGAACTGATGTCATTTAAATGTCACAAGATGAGAAGGAAAATTTCACTAGTGCTATACTTTCACCTCATAAGGTTGCAACTGAAGATGACATAAAGTAGAGAAAGTGTTGGACATATGATCTATTCAATGACACAGATGAGATAACGTCAGAGCAAGACAATGATTTACGGTGGCACACGTGGACACGGCTCATTAAAATGCGTGGCTTGCACCCTTGTGCGTCCTGCTTCTGCCGTGCGCTTTTCTCTCTCTCTCCGAAGCCAATCAAATGCATCAAGGATATGACTGACGCTGGGACAAGTGCGGGGACGAGGACGCCAACTAGACATCTTTCTGATGTCCTCCCAAGACTATAATCATCAAATCTGCCACACTAATTGGGCAAAATTGGGAGCCTTAGCTGCACTATGCCATCACAGGGGTTGTCATCCTAGAATCAATGGTAAAGAGTGTGGAAAATCATATACCAACTCCCGCATTCAACACAGCATCATCAACTTCTGACTAAATGAGTTACTTCATAATTTGAGGCAGTTGGCATGGAAACTGAGATGCAAAAGTAGGTGATCAAAGAGGACAGTATACAAAAGATGCACATGAACAAGTGCATCAGTACGAGTGTCTGCATAAAGTAACTAAAGGCTAAAGCTAAGTGGGTTTAGGCAAAGTTCCATTATTACCGCATGCATATTATTCTGATTGATGCACGCAAAGACATGTGCATCATCTGTTTTATAAAATGGGGGACATTTTTTTTTTCCAGAATCTATTTTCTAATCATGAAACATAATTGCAAAGTGACTGGATACATTTCTTTTTGGCTCGTCATAGACAAAAACCGTGCATCCAGTACTTCCAGCCATGTATCTGCTGATTACTTGATAACATGTTTACAGTTACTATCGTCAATGAGGCAACATGCGGCCAGTAAAAATCAACACACAGCTCCCGATCAATGAGATCCCAGGATTTTCACTATCCATTCTGTAATATCAAATCAATAGGGAATGTGTGGGGAAAGTGAAATGAAATATCAATCTATTGTGAGCAGTCTCTTTATTCTATCTTCAAAGCACTAATATTCCATTTGCTCTTTTTCATGAATCGATACTCTTGCATTCTTCATCATGATAAACGAAGAAAACAACTTTATATGACGACTCACAACATTATATCAATAATGCCTCCGGCACCACTTCGTGGTGGAGGCATGAAAATAAGGGCATATATTTCAATAATGTTTTTGAACAAAATATTTATCTCGTATTTCAAGATGAGATATCAGGAACTAAAATCACTCAATTCATCTCACTACCATAGCTATCACATGATGCTCAAAAACAAAAACAAAAGAAACAGGCCCAAAACTTTTAGACTCTGATAAACTTATGTCAAAATGCCCTTTGATGAGCAACATCCCCAAGACATCAATATTTGATCAAATGCGGTCTTATTCAATCATAAACAATCCATTTTACTTCGATCTCTCACAAAAAAAAAAAGAAAAGAAAAAGAAAATGAATGAATAAAACATATTCTGAATTCATACCTATGGTGGTTTCAAGTGACCGATGAAGCCCTGCATGATAAGAATTGTTTAGAGTGGAATCCTATGAAGAGGATGTGAAGTAAGGTACATCTAATCAATTATCAAGTATGCTTCTCAGAAGGGAAAACCCCAACTGTTAATAACCTCCTCCTTGATACATTTCTCGCGGTCGTTAAAGTCACTCAGAAGGAGCATGATGGGCGCTACTTGACACATACACGCCACTTGTGTCTTTCTGCACGCAAGGAATCCAAGACACGAAACAAGTGAATCATCGTATCTAACCACAGCAGTTGTGGTAGCTGTTTATTACTTCTGCATGTATGCTTTAGGAGAAGGCTTTGATGCGCTTCCAGTAATCATGTTACCACACAGGAAACACTTCAAAATTCGAAGCTGATTTTTTTTTTTCTCTCTCAATGATGCTATACCTCTCATCAAAGGTAATTGTTTACAGTACAGACACTGTAGGTCAAGTGTCAAAGGAAGGCAAAATCCTCATCTTGAAATTTTCCATTTTTGAAAAGATACTATCCATGAAAAATAATGAAATGTGGCAAAAGTCTAGTTGTACATCCATTATTCTCATGACCTCTTTGATGTCACTCTAGGTCTACTTCTAAATAGCCTTCAACATTTGCATATGTCTGGTTTTGACTTTTATTGCAAAATAGCAAACAGAAGTTGGGAAACACTCACGCTTTGTGGAAAAAAAAAAGGAAGAAAGAAATAATAATCCTGATAGTCAGTTTGAACTTACTTTTCAAAGCTCACATATTGTTCTGCACTTCAATGCCAATTCAAAAGCTACAGACAACCCTGTAGGTACTAAAGGACAATTTGGTCTATTAGCCTATGGGCAACATCTTAGAGCATCTTAGAATGACTCACTTCAATTTTTTTCTTTGTTGCTCTGCGATGTCGATCTATAAATTGCACGCCTGACTCATGTTTATCACAGAGCTAATGGACGGATGTGTTGACTTTTGGCAAGAGAAACTGTTTTCTTTGTGAAACCAACAAATAGCTACTGTCGGTGGAAAAAGAAGGGACTGTATATCATGAATCTACATTTTTGTAGACATGGCAAATGATATAACCAGCTCAATCACTAATACTGTAGGCCTACATGATATGCTGGTGCATCAAATAACTGTCAAATAACTGTCCAAAATGGGATAGATGAGATCAAGTGAAAGTGTACAATTTCTTAGTATGTTCACTTGGTAGGGACTCTACACAAATACATACCATGGCATATTTGCATGCACTTTTGGAAGCTTATAGTGGAAGCTTATACTGTAAGAGGAATGGACTTCCCTGACAGAAAAAAAAAAATCATCTTTGGGCATAGCACTGTTGCAATATCACTTCTGGGTGAATAGATATTTATGCTACACTAAGGCATTGAAATGAAATTGTCATACTACCGGTCAGAGATATCATATGAAGTATTATTTCACAATGCACAAATAAAGATTTGCGCGCAAGATATACTTACGCGCGTCTCAAAAAAATGCTAGCTGACTGCCCAGCAGTAAAGGAAAACTAGTGACTGTACCTTTGACCAATCAGAGTCCAACATTTATCAAATGAGGTATATGATAATCTATAACCTTCTGATCTTTCTCACCTTTGACCCTTCGACTCCGCTGGTTCTTGGGTTGGAGATGCCATGGAACTAGAACGTCCTGGGCATCAAACTTTTGGGACAAAGAAAAAGGGAAAAGAAAAAGGGAAAGGATTTGATAAAAGCATTAGAAATACTACCACTATGAAAATCTGACTTTATTCGTGGGTTGCTCAGGACTGACCATGGCTAGTGGATGAACACCATGATATGGAATCTTTGTTTCTCAACCTGCTTTAACCCACTGCCTAAGGCAGCCTGGTCAACCCTGTGCAAAATGTATGAGGGATTCAGAATCTTATGGGAAAAGGGACAAAGGACAAGTTTACCTTAACCCATTGAGGACAGTTTGATTTTGCTACAACACCCACTTCCCATAGATGCTTGCCCGAGTATACTCGGGACTCATCCTTAACAGGTTAATACATGTGGTTTGAGTGACTGCAGCAATGTCAGAAGAACACATCAGTCAGATCTTGAGGAAATCGGACAATCTATTAAAAAGTTATAAATTTTTCAAGTATCTGTGCAGTCACTGCTGAATGAGAAGACTACAACAGTCATCTTATAGCCATGGCTGTGTGGCATCCCAATCTCTGCAAACCAACTTCATGGTTTCCTCAGACCAAACAGTCTTTTTCTCCCTAAGTGTTTTCTGGGGTTATATTTGTGTATTGTTACCACTGCATGAGTAATGAGGGTGTGACAACCACATCCTTTAGCCCGTTGAGGACAGACTGATTTTGCTTTAACATGCATTTCCCAGAGACACCTGCCCGAGTATCCTCGAGACTCATCTTCAACGGGTTAAGGTGTTATGTTCAAGCTTTTTATTTGTTGGCAAAAACTGTTTGGCCTGAGCAAATACAGAGGATGCTCAATGATCAGCGTACAGACGGCCTAAAGGAGAATTTGCCCAAACTGAATGAGTACTCCCATTTCAAGGCACTGTAGAAAAAAGGTTAACAAAAACATTTTAGTGCATATATACAGATACATGAATACATGTATGTGTGTGTGTGTGTGTGTGTGCATGTGTGTTTGTGTTCTTATGGCACATAGTCTAGAAATTTCCAAGAAATTCACAGTCATACTATCTCCTCTAAAGATGGAGATCATTATTTCATTGTCTGTCTGTCTTTGGGTTGTTGTTATTGTTTTGCACATTTTTTTTTTTTTTTTTTTTTTGGGGGGGGGTTATGAGGATTCAACAATTAAGCTAATAGACAAGAAGCACATGGAATACAAACATTGCGATAGTTCCACATCTAACCCTGATTATTCTATCTTTAAATAAAGAAAACACCCTCCCTAAGAGAAAACTTATAGGTAACACAGGGTCTAAAATTACTCTGGTGTTTGCATTCGCCTGTCAAACCAAGAAGAAGTGAAAGGGCTTTGGTCAGAGCATTTGTACACTTTATTATTGAATAATTGATTTCTCTCCCACACCCCCTAATGGAAATTGTAAATAGCATTTCTGAGTATCCACGCAAACACCAGCTTCTGGAGACACACACACACTGACATTGACGTACTGACTATTTCTCTGCTTTTTAATTCCCCCCCCCCCCCCCATCCGTCTTTCTTTCTTAGTCTGTTTTCTCTGTCTTTGTTGGTCAGCCTTTCTCAAAATTTTTCAATCTGGGAAGATTTTTCATGCCAACCAAATCTCAAGATTTTTGCCAGGGTGGACATTTCACTAAATAGCATGATCAGCATTGCAATTCTACTCCCAAGAAATCTTGTGATTATGTTGGTATTTTTTATCTTTATGAGAAAAGCATGGTAACGTGCACTAATGTGAGTGTGTGAATGCTGGAACAAAAAAAATCTCCACATCCTTAATCACATCATTCAAAACACACATCACAACAGCCCAAGAACACATGGGCAAGGCCACCATTTTGGTAGATTTTGAGCATGCGCAGTTTGGTCAACAAATTATTGCGATCGGCAATTAGCAGCATATTTCTATATAATCTGAATAGGAGCAACAAATCTTAGTATTTGGATTGCGATCAACATCCCGCTATTTTGTCCAAGTGAGAATGGCACGTCACGTATCTCTCATTGTCCCAACACACCTGTCTGTGTTTCTGCTCCAGCGCCCACACGTAGATCATAACCAGACCCCCGGGACGGCAGATCCGGGCCAGCTCCTGGATGGCCTGCACTCGGCGCTCCACCGTGGCGAAGTGGTGGACGACCGCAATGGAGATGACGGCGTCGAAGCAGCTGTCGCGGTATGGGAGCCGGAGGTTGTCGCACACCATGGCCTCGTGGCCTCTCCGCACGGAGATCTCCACAAGATTGGCACAGCAGTCGCAGCCCACCTTGAAAGTTCGGTTGTTGATGCCAAGGTACTTGCCATTGCCACAACCTAGCCACGAAGAAAAAAGAGAATATGATGTATAAGAGTTAGTGACTTATCATTGATCAGCAGTGTGACATTACTACCTGCTTTATAGATTTACACTGGATGTAAGCCCAACTGATCTTTTTTTTTTTCATCTTCCTTGTCCTGATTCTCATTCTGAAATGTTATACTAAATCTAATCATACCATCATTTTAATTCTATAATAAAATCGATGAAAGAAAATTAAGGAAAATTTTCATGTGACGAAAATGCAAGTAAAGAACAGCATTACAGCTACTGATGTCATCATATTGGCGTACAATATTAACTACAGTATTAGTGTGGTGCATATGAATTTCACTTGCGTTTATCTTTTATATAGTACATATTTCAGTACCAGATTTAAAGTACCACAGACATGATAAATGATGACTGTCACTATACAGAGCAGGATGATATAAAAACCACATGACAGTATACGCATCACCCATCTACCCTCCCCCCCCCCCCAAATAAAATGTCAATTCCATTCTTGCATAATTTGAATGAACCAATTTTTTCAAGATGGCAAAGTCAGAGGTCTCTATTCCGCATGCATTCACATGATAGTATTTTAGATGAGAGGTTTTGAGTATAGACCACTCACTGTTACGTACACTCCCATACCCCACCAAAGTAATAAAAAAAAAAAGTGTATCACCTAATTAGACACATGTAAGAACATCTCATCATATAATGTCAGGCTTGTCTGAATGGGATTAGCCACACATTAGGACTGACGTCATCTTTCTACACACAAAATGAGAACACTCGAGCATTCACGACACACATATTAAACGTGATGCATATTCATAGCAGCATTTGGTATGAAATTTCATACATTTACAACACAATACCCGAGACAGGCTTGCACACGTGTTACGCATCGCAGAATCAATACCGGGTTGCATGATTTTAGTGCGTGCTTGTCACAGGGGACTGCGCTAAACTGCCATCAAATTTCTATCTCGGGCTAATTGGCATGCCCTTGACAGGCTATTCGAGGCACAGATGCAATTGCTGCACCAGGCATAAGGCAATTATGTATCTAAATGACAAGCGCGGTCACTCATTAACACACTCCCAAGTTCGTGCTCATCATCATACTTATCTGCTCTCTCCTCCTTGTACCATGGCTCCTTTTTTTTTGTATATTAGTGCATACTCCCTAAATTGGAGAATTAATTTAGCTACCATTTGATTAATAATCAACAAATCTGCAATTAATCCTATAGATAAGAAAAGCGCAAAAAAAAAAAAAAAATCAAAAAGCCGTTGTGTGCTTAGGTACTATCATATGCAGAGAACGCTGTCCCAGCTACAGTTTCCTGGCATAGATCAGAGAGCCATGCAATGCTACACCAGATTCGTCTAGTCTTCTCCCAGTCTGACTTTTTAATTCTCCACGGAAACATTTTCTTTTCTTTTCTTTTTTTTTGGGGGGGGGGGGGCAAATATTATTTCTATATTGCTAAATGCAAGACTCTGTATACAATTGCCTCCACTCCTCTTATCATGCAGGATGGTCAGTTTTAAACTAAAGAGACTACATACCTTAAAATGACAGTAAGGATGCAAAATCAACTTACTGAGACATAAAAATAGAGAAAAAAAGAACTTGAATCCACCCTCTTCCAAAGAAGGGTAGAGAAAATAGCAAGTACTAGGATTCTTATCAAATCATAGTTTTATTTTTCTATTTTTCATTTCAGTTGATCTTTCCACCTATTCTACAAAGGATGTTAAATAACAGTTGCCTGATTTGCAGCTATCTTTTACAAGTGTGTATTTTGTACATCTTATTTTTCATCTCATTTTATTCACTGCTCCCATGACTGGAGTCAGCCTAGCTTACCCTTTCCTGACACAGACAAACTCACTGACAGTGGATACATAAAGTTAATGCCTGTTTAAGGAAGTCGTGTCCAATGTCTGACTGCTATTCAAATTTTTGCTTATTTTTTCAACCATTCGATCTGATTTTGTCTAATTTCTCACTAATATGCTCTGCGTTTAGCAACTGTAGATCATAACAGCTCTACATAGGTAGGTGTGCAAACCTCTCATTAATGATAGAGTGAGAATAATATCACAAAGCCATAGGCTCATATCACTGAGAAGGATCATGATATAGTATACAAATATACCAGGCCTGAGAGGCTCTGGTTGAAACTATGCGCATGAGGTGACTTCAGTAGCACTATTTTCTGAGGGGCGCAGCCCCGAAGAAAATAGTGCTACTGAAGTCACCGAAGGCACATAGTTTCAACCGGTGCCTCGAAAAATTGGCCTGGTATATTTGTTTTATATCCCTCCCAATGAATTTAAGAGTATTCGACTGCTGGTATTCTGTAATTTACCTCTTTTTTAAGGGCATCTTGCTTTACTTTTCAAGAAGATTGACTAGTCATTCACGCTCGGGAAAGCAGCTCAGCAGGAGGGCAGCGCGTACGCGTACTATGAAGAGACCACTGCGCGCTCAGCCGCTGAAGTGTACTCGGTACTCATGCGCAAACTGCAAACTCACTACGCGCTTCATACATGCAATACGCCTATCCGATCTGTCAACAAGTACGTTCGGTTGCCACACAGTGCGGTGATGATGTGCGTGCTCGAGCTGATCAACGATGTGACTGTGAGCTGCAGTTGATTGTGTTTTCTGTCGTCTTTCTACCTAGCTGTCATGTCTGTACATGAATATGGACTATCATTTCCTGTTAAAATGCAAGTATACATTGTAGATTTGGGTAGCATTCAGTAACAGTGTATAAGGTTAGATTGGGCACTGGAAAAATTCTAGCAATTAAAGCATCGAGTGCCACTGTAAATTCGTGTGATTCGTACGGTGTTCTAACGTAAACAGTGAACAAGTTAGACTCTAAACTTACTCGTTAGACACTCTAAAAAATAATTATTAGGAATGAGATTACGGGAAATAGGGCCTACTGTTAGACAGGTAGAACTAACGTTAGGCTTAACTAGCGCTATATAACGTTAGAGCAGGCCTACTATCTACTGCAGTTTCGTTTGTCAACATCTTTTGGGTGGGTCGCTCGAGTTTAATAGTGAACTGCGAGACCAACTTTCAAACGGCGAAGCATGAACTCCCGAAAGGCCTACGGTACGTCGAAGAACCCTAGCTTGCTTATTGTTGTCTAATTATAGATCTACGATATCGCCTACTCTGTTGTAACGTAGAATGAGGGCTCAGAGTCTGAGTCTGAGTCTCTCTAACGTAACCCGTGTCGCATTGCTCGAGTGTATGCGTGCCTTGTGGTTCTCGCGAAGTGCAGTGATCTAAGGCGCCGCGATACCCATTCATTTGTACATGAAATCTCTCGCGAAGCGAAGGTGCTGCGATACCCATTCATTTACACGTGAAATATTTCGCGTCGCGACGCGAAGCAAAAAAGGCGCGAAAATCACCAGCGTGGTATAGTTTTTACCATTTCCCTAGGGAGTATAGTCTTTTTCGCGCACTTGTATGGTAGAATTATGTTTTGTTGTTTACAGTGCTCTCGACCAATCAGAGGACGAGATGCATTTTGTGAGGGATATAATCATTTTTATTCCCCTCTTCCCTTTGCCTATATAACCTCTATCATTATAATTTCAGTTAACACAAATACAATATATGTGCTACTGTGACATGGATGAGCTCAAGCCAACCTTCCTTATCTGTTGAGCACGGGATACAGCTGAGCAACTTAGTCTTGTGCATTTTTCAATGTTTGGATTTTAAAGGTGTTATTAGTCTCCCTCACCTCCTGTGGCTTCCATTTTTTCTCACATAAAAGTCTTTCCATGCAATTTCTTTTGTTGGATGTGTCCAAAAAGTCAAAGCTTTAGAGTCACTACTAGTATCCCCTTATGTATGACTTACCCTGATCCAATTTTCTTGAGTATCCTGGTACCCAATTATTTGTCTGGCATGCTTTCCATAAAATCCTTAAAATTCGGCAGTAATGCCACATTTCAAATGCATCCAACTTCTTTCAACCAGCCTGTTTCACTGCACACCCATCCATCTCATATATTACGTAAGTTGGATGCAAGTTTCAGATTTGTCATATATTGCAGTAGTCCAAAATGGTCACTGCCCAATCCTCTTGATGGAGGTAACTACAGTACTTTTTATTTAATATTCATAAACAGTTATATAGTTATCTCCACTGTAATTGTTCCAAATTGCTTTCTTTGCCTACTGCTCAAGAATGTTTCCCCTTCACTGCACCTAGCAAGATCTTGCATTGTAATGTGTAGTCATAAAGGGAGAACTGCTAGAAAAGCACATCAAAATAAAACACTTTGAATAACAGCGCCTGCAGAACATACGTAAACACTTATAGGGACATTAAACATTTCTTGGAAGTAAAGTGACAGAACTAAATAGGTAAAAGTTGATATTCTGTGACAAATTATTTGGAAGTTTGAACTATCTCCAGCTCATATCACAGGCTTTGCAATTATAGCAGTCTTGGGCATAACATCACCACATCTCAACTCCTTGTTTGCTTTGTCAAAAATGAACACAGCACAAAATTCCTACATCTTGGAGAATGCATTAAGAACATAATATTCATCATACATTTTGCACACAAACATACAGACCTGCAATAAATGAAGATGAGAAATTATGATAACATTTCTACACGATTACGTCACTACCATGGCAACTCTGAGGCAAATCAAAGCCAATGCTATCATGTCAAGAACCCCCCCCCTTCCTTGTTCTATGAATGCCACTATTCTATTGAGGTTTTTAACATCCACAAAGAAAAGGTAATCGTTGTTCAAACATTACATGCTATTGTAATGCTCTGTTTGGTTCATGTACCATCTAATGCAGATGATAAAACATAAGAGTGAGCATGCACACACAGCTGTATGACATCAAAAGTAATCATCAGTTCTTAAATCATTATCATAGTGATGCACAGTATACTCTCTGAAATTTGTTTCCAACTCTAGCATCTAACTGTCCATGTGTCTGGGAATTTCACACAGTCCAAATGCTGCTAATAAAATATAAACAACAAACTATTGATTACTTCTGATATAAGCAGAATATACCCCTTTTTGTAGCTATCATTTATTTTTAGGCACATAGACCATTTTCTTAAGGATTGATTTTTCTTTTTATATTCCACCCATGACAACTTACATGGGGCCAAGGTCAGAGTGGTATGGACAATGGCCAGGGTTGAAATGGTACAGATGCTCTATGGCTGGGTAGGACATATGGTCACAGTTGCAAGTGGGTGGATAGTCTCGGACCGGTCGATATGGATGGTCAGCGTTGGAATGGAATAAGATTGTTCGGGTTGGGGTGGCATGGATGGTCAGAGATAGGGATGAATGGGTAGTCAGTGATGTATAAAGGTTGGAAGGAGATTTCTAGCTTGGTTTTGGACAGGATGAATGGTCAGAGTTGGGTTGAGATTGACTGTGTGCAGTCTGGATGAATAGGCAGAGTTGGGGAAGGATAAAATAGTCAAGAGTTTGGTTGAAAATGTTAGGTCAGCATCTGGATGAGATGAATGGTAAGGTTTGGGGTGGAATTGGATAGTCATATTATTTGCTTGACTACATCTCAATGGCATACATTTGGAGAACGCACGGTCAGTGGAATTGATAGCAAGGTACAGATATTTGCAGTGGATTAGGGCTATGAAAAGGAGAGAGGATATGCAATGGAAGTATAGGTGCCCTGTAAACAGAGGAGAGGAGACCATGAAGCTACAATATAAGGGGCACTTATACTGCCACCGAAAACCACAGTTTTTTGCACATTCCAGTCTTTTTTTGGAAGTTGCTAGGAAACTATAGGTATGTGGGTGAAAAAAACAGTTCAACTGAAAAAAAAAACCCTCCTCAGAACTGAACTTTTTTGAAATTCTGCAGTTGTTTTGTTTTTACTTTACCCATATAAATTCCCGCTCTCCAGCTCGCCAGTTTCATTCAAGCTTTTGGGTCTTGAATGTGACATCTGCTATTAACATGGGGAATCTCCGCCCCACCTGCCTATACTCAAAGACAGCAGCAAGTTGCACATGTACAATACGTAAAAAAAAAAACCCTTTAAGGACAAGTCCACCTTCATATACATGTGGATTGAGTGAAGGCGACAATATTAGTAGAACACATCAGTGAAAGTTTGGGGGAAATCGGACAATCCGTTCAAAAGTTATGAATTTTTAAAAGTATCTGCGCAGTCACTGCTGGATGAGAGCACTACTACAGTATATGATGTCACATGCGTACAACGATATAAGGAAAATAAAAAGAGAATTTCACAAAACTTTACTTTTTAAATAAAGTGCACATTTCTTCAACTTGTTACTGACGTATGTTAAGGGTAATATTATTCCCCCTGCCTTCCGAAAGAGAGAAGTCAAGTGTTCTTTTGTTATGTGAGAAAAGTGAAAATATGTTGAATTTTCTTTATTCTTTCTTTATATCGTTGTACACATGTGACATCACAATCCTTAGTAGTCTTCTCATCCAGCCGTGACCGAGCAAAAACTTCAAAAATTCATAACTTTTGAACGGATTGTCCAATTTTCCTCAAACTTTCACTGATGTGTTCTACTAATATTGCTGCATTCACTAAACCCACATGTCTATGAAGGTGAACTTGTCCTTTAATGTCCCAAACAAAACTTGCCTGAATGTGTCGTGCTTGAGCATATCTCAGTCATCCAGTCATATCACTTATCCGAATGGACGCCAGCCTCGACATGGCCGGATAACTAAGCTTGCACTGTGTTCTTCTTCTCATTTTCCTATTACCTCCTTTGCATCAGTCAGGGATCTTGCTCAAAGGAAATCTATACACCACAGGGTTAGCCTTCTTCAATGCATGTACTATTAAAATATTCAGTGCACTGGAGAATTCAGCTTTCAATTCCCCTACCTGCCATCATCACTAGTCCAGTCCGTTGCCCACAAGATTTACCAAATAATCTCTCTACAATTGATTACAAGCTTGATTTATGGCATGCACTTTTGCTGCCCACTTTTGCCCCCACAGGACGATGCATCTACGACTGTTTTCACACGGGTTGAGGAACGTAAAGCTGAATTACAATGCTGATTACGATTACAGTTAGAATTATCATCCACATACAAGCCCAAGGAAGGCTTTGCGGATTATGCTGCTTTGAAACCAGAGCGAGGAGAAAGGGTGTGGCTTCTTTCCAAGGTTTCATCAATCACTCTTGAGTGTTAAAGGGTGTGTACAGTTCTGGTTGGGGTGAGGATTTAGCTTTTAATGTTTTGTGAGATATTTAGAAACCACTCTATGAGATGTCAAAGAGCATGCAATTTTAAGGGGTATCAAAAGTTTATTTGATGAAAATCGGTTTTGGAATGGCTGAGATATCCAAAGACAAGGTGAAACAAAGAGATCCTAATAAAAGGCGTGGCCTGTCGCCTTTCATCATTATCACTTCTTTGATATCTCGGCCATTTGAAAACCAATTTTCGTCAAATAAACGTTGAATCCTTTTTAAAATTACATGCTCTTTCATATTTCATAAGAGGTTTCTCATTATCTCACTTACGAATGTTATAAACCTGAATTTCTACCTCAACCAGTACTGCACAGTCCCTTTAAGGAGTGTGGTTTTTCTGCGAAAGTGGTTGAAAGGTCACCGTAAGCTCCGCTCCTCCAAACACAATGTGGAGGTCAATCCGTACTCATGACGGTTTCGTTTCGTAATTCTGGAGAATCGTCACTGGAATACACCTCCGGAACATCACTTCAATTCCCATTTCAATTGTGATTCAAATCACCCTCCGCAGTTCCAGTGTCCTTATATACAAGGCCAAAATGCATCATTTTGAATTATGATTCTAGTGATGCATCGCTGGAATCATGAATCAAATTGCACTCTCGGTACATGTGAAAACGACCTAGGAGAAGATGACAAAAGCAATACCCTGGTATTTTATCTAGGCGTCTCTAAAAAAAAACTAGCCTGGGAATACTGCTTATAGGGGAATGATTGATAACAAATAAACAGATACTACAGATCTGAGGAACCCAGACAACATCAGCGTCCTCGGAAGGATGTTTCTATAAGACAGAGCTTTACTTGACTTATATTACAAACATGCAGTGACTCTATTTGAATGCAATTTCCCTACTGGCAAGGATCAAGGGTGGGGGGGGGGGGGGAGAGGAGAGGGAGGTGGTGAGGGATCATGTAGCAGTCTAATAAAGAAAGATGCTGTAATACCAAGTACATGCAGAATGGAAAGTGACTGTGCCACTCTGTCTTTACTGAAAATCAGAAGATCTACACTCTTCTTTCCTCAACATTATATACAACCCTGAACCACAAAACCATTTTTTCTTTAAGTTAAGGGCAGATTCTAAAAGAACAGATTTTAAGCTTTAAATTATATACAACTCAATTCAAATGGATTCTTCTAGTGTGTACTGAGAAAAGAGGCTCTGAAGTATAGGGTATATTCAAGTGCTTAATCTTACCAAGCTGTGCTCTAGCGATCTGTGTAATGAATTAGACAAAAAACAAGATATAAGACTTCATCACAAAGTCAATGAAGGGATTATCAGATTATCCTGAAATTGAGCATGCTCTAATTAAACACATTATCCATGTCTAATGCCAACTTTCAAAGCAGTAGCATCATCCTTTTAAAAGTTATTAGAGTTGAAAGTAAAGAGTGTGTAAAGAGTTTTTAACCCGTTAAAGATGAGTTCCGAGAATACTCGGGCAGGTGTCTATGGAAAATGTGTGTGAAGGGTGACTCAGGTGAAGAAATGAAAAGGGACCTCTAAGACATATCTAATCACACTATTCTACAAGAAGGTGCTCTAGAAAAACAGGTAAAAACACAATTTCCCATTTCTTTTATGGTCCCAAACTCAAGATTTCTGTCAAAGAAGAATTGCTCTTTCACAAAAAACAAAAACAAAAAAACTTTAAGATGTATTAGGTTGACCCGTTTCACATAAAATCAGGGTGCGCGACTTTTTGTTGGTTTTGTGATGCATGGTCACATATTTTCTTGGGTTTACTTTGCTTTGATTTATATCTCTAATGAACTACAAAAGACAAATCTATGGAATATATATAATATGTATATAGAATGGGGAGCTAGTTAATGCAGAAATCGGGCTTGTCTCTGAAGCTGAAGAGTGGTACAGCAAACGCTTGAAGTTAGTCGCATTTACGGTGACCAGTGTGAGAAAGCAGCACACGCACATTGCGGATGTGTTTGTCACATGGTACAAAACTGGACACGTGGCTTGCAGGGTCACTATACTACAATGTGTACAAATAATGGCTGCATACTATTCTGCCTGTTACATCAAAAATACAATAATGTCAGGTTGAGAGTACAAGTTCCAATACTGGTAGCACATGTGTGAGGGTATTTACAATGGTGTGAAATGCACAAGGTACATCATCTCAAGTATGTTTTACACGTGTGCCTCTCGAACTTTTTCAACCCAAAGACCACTGTGGCATCTACAACTTTTGTTTTGTTTTTGAGGCCCAGTTAGTTAAAAATTATTTTTTTTAATTTCTTTTTTGGCTGACACTGCAGCCAATCTGCTAGAGCATTGCAGCCCACTGGTTGAGAAGCAGTGTTTTATACCAATTTGCCATAATACCAATTTGGCATAATTTACAGCTTAAAAATGCTCACACTTACCATGGGAATGGAGAAACCCTCCCCCTTCTCCCCCCCCCCCCCTTCTCTATCCTTTGCTTCACTCCCTCCAGTGTGGAGCTGCAATATCTTCTGCAAAGTTGCTCCTGACCTTGGCACCTCTGGGTGTATACTGTGTTCATGTACATTCAAATTTCGCAGTCAGAGCTGTCACTCCTATTTAAAGAGTTAAGGACGAGTCCCAAGTATACTCAGGCAGGTGTCTATGGGAAATGCGTGTTTTAACAAAATCAGTCCGTCCTCACACCACCAATAAAAGTCATGTAATAAAGTGTCCTACCATTCTCCTAATCTAAGCCACAAGAGCTAATTTGGTTCAGCTACTACCCCATCCCCCCGCCCAACAAACTTATATACAAAATCAATTAAAAATAGAACAGCACACATATTTGTCTGTTTGCTCTCACAACTTATAAGCTTTCAGGAGAGTTTAACCACTCGATACATGTCCAGAAGAACAAACACCTGAAAGGTGGTCAACCAAACAACATAGCAAAAATAACAATGTATCCCGGCTATGTTATCTAATTTTACCAATTAATATTAAAAAGGCGTGCTTTTAACCAGGAAACTCAAAAGACTAACAAGAACAGAAAAAGGTGCATCATCATGGTTCATTTCTAGGAGTAACAGAGTTATGATATTGTACTGATGCCATCTTGGCGATGACATATGTCCTTTCTACAATGACCACTGCAGTGCTGGGCCAGATTCTTTCAATAAAAAACAAAACAAAACAAAAACACAAAACAAACCCAAAAAACAACAAACAAACAGGCATTGAAATCAAATATGTGTCTGCAGAAAGTCTAAAGAATGCAAACAACTGAGTATATCTCAGTACTACCTGATGCATGATATACATGATATCGCAGTTTGTGTACGTGGTATTCCGGTTCACTGGTCATCTACAAAATAATAGACAACCTAATCTCTTTTCAGTTGTCAAGGATATGCACAGAAATTACATAGTGGAGCATACAAGTGATGGAATGCAGGTAAACACAAAATTTGCTTTGGGTCATTTGAGGGTGAGGCCATAGGGTCATTGTATCAGTTTGCTTGTTTGTTTGTTTATTTGTTTGTTTATTTGTTTGTTGTTGTTGTTGTTTTGTTTGTTGTTGTTGTTGTTTGTTTTTTTTTTGGGGGGGGGGGGGAGGTGCAAACATGTGCATTCACACTAGAATTACTGTATTGTATGCAAGAAGGTTGTTTTGATGTTTATTGTATTTTGGTAACAAACAGGGCTATTTGAAGCCATTCCGTGGCTGTAATACCAGTAGATCAGTTTGTATACACGTATGAACTTTTCATTTTCTTTTTTTTTCAAACAGTGTTCAGCAGTATTAGTGGCATCAAGTAAGATTGGTGCATGACTAAACTTATTTGTATTCATGAAGTATAAATCACTGTCTTTGTCATGCCTGTCCATCAGGTGTTGCCCTCTTCCAGCTAGCTGAGCCAAACCTATAGAAGGGGCTTGGGATTGCCCCCTCCTCTGTTTGTTTCGCCGTTTGGGGTCTCAATCTTGCAACCAGCCTCACCAAAACTGCATGTCTTCATTTCTTGAGCCGCAGCGGCAAAGTCAGGCACAATTTCCTCAGTCATTAGCTTCATCTCTGTCATCTATTCAATCCCCTTCTGGTATGCCCATTCCTTTTTTCCCCATAACTGGCAAAATAACAAATCTGGCATTCACAGTATGGTTTATCTAATTTGGGGTTTAATCTTTTTTTTTTCTCAATTAATTTATATCATATTGATAACTTATGACAATGAAAATTACACACATTTATACACGTCAGCACACAATTGTTATAAAAGGCAATGGTGGCAAATAATCAGTAGATACAAACCTGAGCAAATGAACACATCCAGAGTAAAATTTTAGTAAATTGACACACTGAATGTGAATACAAGACTAACGGGAATTGGAAAAGTCTATATTCTACAAGTAAGTTTCCCTTGTTGAGTTTGCACAATCTCTAAATGCCCCTGACCCAGATCTTAAGTCCCATTAAATCCGGACGAAAAAATTCTTCCCAATATGAAGCTCTGTGAAAAGACTCCCCTACCTTCACCCCAAACACCAAAGATGTAATTATAAAGAATATGAACAAAAATATGATGGAATGTTTCTAGATGAATAAGCAAACAAACTTTGCATGAACAATTTTCTTTTCTGTTATCTGCCAGCAACAAGTGAAATGGGACAACTAGGATCAATCAAACAATGGCAGACAGACATTTGATATCTGCATCCTTGGTTCAGCACAGTGTACAGTGACACATACAATATGGCTGTGTCCTTCTGTCCTACACACTATTCAATCTGCCTCACTACTCCCCCCCCCCCCATTTCACCATTTCAGACTAGAGAGATCTTGTATGGATATACCATTGCAGACCTCCCAACCTTTCCAAGTGAAAAGTATACGGATGAATTTGGCTCAAAAGTAGGAAATAAGACCAGTTCCCATGAAAGTGTGTAGTAAAATTATCAAGAAGAATAGGAAACTCCTATTGAGATAAGAGATATGGGAATGGTCAAAATTCAGATTCTTTCCTCTAAATGCAGAATGGATAATAGGAAGTCTTTACAAGTCTGAATGTTCGTATATTCAAACAACATATATCCATACATCATTTATTTGTGCCTGAATGCTCTCATATCCATACATTGTATGAATAGGCAGGGCTTACCAATGGCTCTAAACAGGTTTAGTGCAAACTATACATGTACCTGATAATTGCACTGCAAAGAGACAAACACAATGTGCAAAGCCGAGCAAAGTTCGTATGCTGCGCAAGGGTGAGATTTCTCATGAAACACGACAGAGCATGCTGAGGTCTGATGCCGCCATATGATTACCATCTATCAAGATATTGTGCCTGAAAGTGGCCTAACTTAGTGAGAAAAAAAAAAACCACACAGTTGTAATGATTACCAAGCAAATGTTTAACAAATCCTAGCCTGCTTTTCCAAAATGCAAAGCATTTGGAGAGAGAAAGAGTTTCCAAATGACAGGAGTCACTCCGAAGTGAGAAAGAACCTTGGAAGAGCCCACACATGAAAACATCAACCACCAACATTCATTGAAGACCAAATGATTACAGGGAAATGCTTAATATGTCATGGGGGAAAAAAAAAACACAAAAAAAACAAAACTTTCTTTTCAGACATTTCATCATCACAGTGAAGACACGTGTTTTGTGGGGAGTGTGGTTGAGTACAAGTGCATGATTATTTCTTTTTCCTGCTTACTGTTCAATCTACATTTAAAAAGGCAGGTGAGTTTTAGATGAATGCTTATTTTCTCACATTTCACATCAAATAGCCTCTGCCTCTGATGGTGACACAAAATGTCTACCTCAGTTTCCTATCACTTTTTGTGAGTTACAAAGGTGCTCTTACATTGTCTTTTCTAAAGAAAATATATTGAATGATTTGATATGTCCCATGTCTTTGGGACAGCATTGTTTTGACCCTTAGTGGATGAGCAATGACTGTTCGTGGCAGCAAGTTGTCTCTCATGTTTGAGTCTCCGTTGCACACAACACTTAGCAGAATGAGGGCTGGTGTCTTCTTTGCAGCATGATAAAAGAAAATGTAACTTCTCAAGAGATTGAAACTGTATGACACACTTCAGAACACACTGAGACAGTCAAGTTGCCAGATCATCTGGTTGTGAAATAAGTGGTGTTCATACATATTGGCTGTCACGGTATACAAATGATACACCCACTTTACAGTGATGACAGTAAGTCGTATCTTTTTGAAACAACATTCAGCTATAAAGGTGATTCCATTATAACACACAAAACATTATAGATCTGCCCGAGTGATTTTGTCCAGGTAATTTCTATAGTTCTGGTGCTCTACAGACATTTCCAACCACCCTGAACAGCCTTAACAAATTCAATCCTTTGATCTGAACCAGAAGGCACAACCTACCCTCTAAAGGCACAAAATTGTGTAACTTTTGTCAGGATACAGAATCACTTCCCCTGTGTGATCAGCTTCACTGACCCACAGGGTCTACCTGAAAAACTGCTATTGCATCTTTGATCTTTTGTCAAAAACAGACAATTGAACACACAAACAAAAAGTATTAGATAGACCCATCATAATTTGTTATGATACAGGGTTCAGTTTGATATGAAATATCAACAGCTGACTTCCCAAACTGCCTATATAAGTATGCTCATTTAGTAACAAAGGTACCAATACTGAAATAATGGCTGTATCTTCATGTAGTTATCTAGTGTACAAAGGAGATGATACTTTTCAGTAGAATTTGAATAGATGATATGAGAATATTTGTCATAAAAGTGTTTGTTGGTCAATCTGTTTGACTATGGTGCAAGGGTGTTTGTTGGCCAATCTGTTTGACTATGGTGCAAGGGTGTTTGTTGGTCAATCTGTTTGACTATGGTGCAAGGGTGTTGTACCCCCAGGCAATAGGATTTATGAGCACATGGACTGCGAACAGTTTGTCATTTTCATCCCAAAAACTAGTCTTCACTCATAATTCAGTATATGAAGATAGCCTACACCAAATCTGTCTTTAAACTTTAAAAGGAAGTCAATGCACCTAAAACACCTGGCAGAAAGATATAAATCTCAATAAAAAATCACAAGTCTCTTCCCATCTTGCATAGTAAACATATGTTGCCTTTGCTCAATCCAAAACAGCAACTGAACTTGATATTTATGCCTAGCTACTGTGACTATTTTGAATCTTTAATATGCATGCCTTCAGCTAAAAAACAAACAAACAAGAAAACCAAACCAAAACTAAAACAAACAAACAAATAACCATCCCCACCAAAAAACAAACAAACAAACAAAATGAAAACAAAAACAGAGCTCTCCTGATGCCTGTGATGGGAAACGCTCTTACTACATGAGAACACAACATCTCAATTCAGACTCTGGACACACAATCACATTTAATTGGATCATTGAAAGGTGATTGACAGACAAAAAAAAAAATGAATGGATTGAGGTGAATTAATCCTTTAAATGTCCAGGCACCTACATGAAGCTTAACTTACCAAACATTTTTTTTTTTTCATCAGCATTCAGTAATCCCCCCAAACTTGCCCTAGTTGTAAGATAGCAAAGCCCACCGTACTGTATAGCAAAGTGTCTCAGTCCAACAGGAAAGCCATCGTGACACAATTGGGATGGGGGGGGGGGGGGATTAGGTAATCTCTTTAATATTCTTTGGCAATTTGTTTCTGGACATCTGTACGAAATCGGCGGAGAGGACATTCCAGTGGATTTGCTAGTAAGCAAACAAAGCACACTAGAGCAGCACTCTGAGCGCGCAGACCTCTGCCAAACAGATCATTTCCACCAATGATCTTGTTCTTCCGAAGAAATCAGTGATTTCTACCCATACGTATGCATGCTGAAAATCACCTGATTTCCCAATATAGAAACCTTGTGTTACATCATCAATGCCAGCTGCGCGGCATGCCTCTTTTTGAGTTATTTTGCACACGGACAAACCAACAGTAATGAAAACATAACCTCCTCCCTTCGTGGAGGTAATAAGGGTGAAAACATACTTAGATTTGACCACTGACATAAACAATAAGCTGCTGGGTTTCTAAACTGTCCTTGGCTGTGGAGCTCTCATCAAGTTCTGCTTACATATTAGTCATTCAGTTTTTGTTATTACAGTCATCACAGAATGGGCATTACATAATCCTCCCTGATTCCTTTCCTATGACAGTGATGTTCACATAGTAATGCCATGCCCATTTTACCACACCTCAGCAAGTTTAACCTTTATTTTGGCTACCCATACTTTGATGTCTGAGAGAAAATGAGAGCTTGATAAGTTTTAATGGGCACATAAATGATTAAATCTATGCAGAGCTAACAACAACATTATATTTCATCACACAGGAAAGTGCTATATTGGACACGAAAGCAGCACATCATAAGACTGATGTTAGAAATGAAACACAGCTTCCAAAACAGTATAATAATATGTTCTTTTTAAGCAATTAATTCCCATTTTAAGATTTTGTTGTTTCTAAAAAAAAATCATCATCTCAAGTAGATATCGACATAGTATAGTAAAAGGGTCAAAACAATTTGTCTTTTAAGCATTCATGTATCATTTTCTGTACTAGGATAAGTCATTATATATTCACACCCCGCTTGGGTTTTTATGTAGCATTTTCTGTACTAGGATAAGTGATTATATATTCACACCCCGCTTGGGTTTTTATCACTACAACAAAACACACGACACAGCCCCAAACAGCAGGGGCAATAAGGATGCAACATCAGACCAGAGTGGGATCAAGGACCTGCCAAGAGTGTCTCTTCATTTGGACGGTTACAGTTTGTACCGAGAGCCGCTAACACTCGCACATTTATGAGGCGTGTGGTCAAAAAATAGATTGGATTTAAACGCAGTCGCCTCATGTACAGGAAATGTGTGGGATATTTGTGCAGGCTTGTTTCATGGTTGAATTGACCACCAGAATGAAGCAGCTGTGTGTGTTGCCTGAAAATGATTCATTCACACACTGCCTCAACCACAAACAAGAGCAAACAAAATAAAACAAAGTCCTGTCACAAACATTAGAGTAGTTAAAAAATGAATGCAATGGCAAATATTAAAATGTATGTGGTCACACAGTTGCCTCTATTGAGATTTATCGATGTTGTCTCCTCATATGACAAATTTTCCTGCATTTTACCAAAAGTCACACTCTAATCATGTAGTTGCTCTACAAATTGTGAATCAAATTTCTGTTCTTCAAACACATAAGACTGAAAGCCAGTCTCCAACGCAGCTACTTTACCTTGCTAGCCATTTGCATAAGATGGACAGTTCTTGTTTCTACAATGCCATGTCAACGTAACCACAAAAGCTGGCACTCTTTTTAGATTCCTCTTTTTTTTCTGTCATTGTTATAGTTTTGAACTTCAGATCTGTAACTCTGTGCACATTGATTTATAAAATAAACAAGTATGGAAAAAAAGAAAACAGCGTGAATCTTTCTGCTGAGATTTCTTCAGAAAGCCAATTTGGAGCAATATCCTATGAGCAATCTGATTTGGTAAGAGGAGGCACACACTACAGTTCACACGGAAAGACCTTTAGCAGGGCAAATCTATGCTTTGAAATTTCTTCTGACAAGCCATTATTTTATTTTTTTTTTTTTTTGGGGGGGGGGTGTGGGAGACCAATAAGATGTAGAGCAGGAATATGCAGACACTGCACTTGAAAAGGGACTCTCTTGTGATCTACATACATGCGGACACACTGCGTAAAAACTTTGGGCGGAAATGTATCAGCTTGTCCTCTCCCTATTGATTGGATGATGCATTTGGACGGAAGCAACTTGCCCCACTGCGGGCATCCTGTCTAGGTGAGAGTGTTGTCACCTTGCAAAAAGGGAGGGGATGCATTATTACATGGCAGTACTTGAGAACAAGAAGGGCACTAAAGCGCCGGAATGATGCTGTCCTCGTTAATCAGCTTTGAAGGGTCTGGAGTGTTTACATTTTTCACATGGAACCATTTCCCTTTCTGAGAATAGACTTTCCTTGTTTGTGCGACCATAGCATTACCTAGAATGATGAAAAACAAAACAGTCTTAAAGCAGTCACTCTGAATTGAGAGTGCCTGCTGAGCTTGAATAGTGACGACAGAGCAGTGCTGTTATTATCTCCTTACATGTATGTCTTGTTATGGAAACTGACCCCCAAACAAAAACAAACACACAAAAATGCACAAAAATGCTGTCTTGTAGAGTCTGGATGAAACATGCCTCACAGAGGCGGAGTCAGTATCCTTAGGGTATCTCAATATATCCAAAAACAATTTATGCCTGGCTCTCATGGGGATGTCTTTATTTCAATGTAACAAAAGAGTGCTGGAGGCCTGAGAGAGTATAATAAACGGGAAGAGGGCAGCGGCCACGCAGCATAATTACATACTGATCTTGTTTACCGCATGCCAGCTGATACCTTCCTTACGGTTGCCGTGGGGATGAGTGGATGAAGAAATGGCTTTTGAGGGGCAACAAGACATGTTATCCACCATATCCCCATTGTCCGTGTCCTGGTTTTTCTGCATCCAAGTTTTTGCTCACTAATGCTCAGCTACGTTCACTCCCATTTCCTGACATTTTCTACCAATCATCTCAATTCCACGTCACTGTTTTTTTTTTTCTCTCTCTCCATCTATTATAGATCTAACAGTCAATCTATACCACACAAAATACATTTGTCACATCATCCAATATCTATTTCATTACGAATCTCTTCTTAATGTACTACCTTAAACTCTTGCTCTCACTACCCATGTTATTTTTCTTTCTTTTTTATATAATAAATACTCATCACAGTTTCCTCCATTCCATCTCCTTCTAATATATGGAGTTATATCTTCTTCCTCTGTCCCAAGCCTCTTTCCTCCTTACACTCTTCCAAGCTACACGATATTAGTAATGTGGACCTGTGGCGCTAGATTAAATTTCCTCTTGCACAGCTACTGTTCAGTGCTATAAAACCTGTGCCGCTGTGAAAATCTAGGGCGGGTGTCAATTTGTCTACCGGATATTGATCGCCATGGCAGCCGTGCAACTGCCCAGCACCTTAGAGACCCGAAGACGTCTTTCTAACAACATCTCCTTTAGATTTAGGCCGCATTCATCATCTCAGCAAAAGCCTGTCAAACACTATGGCCCGTATTCTACTGTAGACCAAGGTTTAAACCCATTTTAGACTCACCTATGGTTTAGCTAGACCCGAGGTTTAATTTTGTATTCTGCTAGCGAGGTTTAGTTAAACCCAAGTCTATTTCGGGTTTAAATTAAACCCGAAATAGTCTTGGGTCAAGCCACCATGGTGCCCTCTATGGAAGAAGAAATTCTTCCTCTCTGAGTACTTTTCTCTCCACAAATCCACTTAAATTTATTATTGGCAGTGTATCAGCCACATGAGCGTGACTTTCTTGGATTTTGAATCGTTTTTACGGGTATTTATGTCGAATAAGGGCATGCTGTATTTTTGCTTGCGACGACTCGTGAAGCACTGTACATTACTGTACAGTTTGTGTACGTGTGCGACGCACATCACAGGATACTTGCGTATTAGTCTATAGCGTATAAGTAGCGGTATTAATTCCTGGCTAGCTAGCTTTGAATGCTCAGTACCAGCAGAGCCATCGCGCCGCGCCGGCCGGCGGCACGGTTGCTGTGTGCGCTGGATGGGACATGGCTTTTTATGTCGATTGAATCGTGAATTCGGAATGGATTGGCGATTGATCAAACCAGGACTTTGAGGTAGGAAATTGAATAAAAGCTTTTCTCTTAAGATTGTCAGTTAATAAAAATGGAAACCATCCTAAAATTTAGAAATACACTTTGTAGATCTAGTTCTAGGCCAACCCTGTCTCGATATTAGAAGTAGATTTTACCTACCGTACCACACTAACCTAACTTTTAATAGATCTAACGTTAGTCCTAACGTTACAATAATGTACTCTAGCTATTCGAATAGGTTCTACTAACGTTAGTAGGACCCTACTCCTAGTCCGAACGTTAGTCCTACGATCTAACGTTAGGTTCTCAATCTAACACCAACAGTTAGTCTATCTAGGCCTATGCCAAATCGACCTCAGGCTCAACCTACCCTCTAGTCCTACATTGAATTCTTGGTCTAGTCTTCAGGTTATTTTCATCGTAAAGTCTAGACTAACTACAGGTAGTACTAGGTAGTAGTATTTCTAACATTTAGATCTCGAGTCTCTTCTAAGTGTACAAGTAAGTATACTAGCGTTTAGATCTACATACGGTAGTAGGCGTGTGTACACGCGTGTGGCCGGCAAGCTAGCTGCTGTACGTATCCAGGCAGCCACTCGTTTGTGCCATTGCATTAATTGGCATTGATATGTGTGCTGGTACCCTTACCAGTCATCGTTAGACTCGATTTAAACTCGAAATAAACCTCCTCCTGGGTAGGTTTAATTTAAACCCAATTTAGACCACAGCTGGACTTAGTAGAATACAAATTAAACCTGGGTTTAAACCTGGGTCTAAACTGGTGGTTTAAACCCAGGTTTAAACCCCCAAAACCCACTTTAGACCCAGGCGTGGGTTTAAACTCGGGTCTAAGTTTTTAGCAGAATACGGGCCTATGAGTGCAGTGCTGTTTGCTATCATACATCATGACCTGGCAGTTGAATGAGCGGACCAATATGCCATGCACCATATTAAATAATAAAATTACAATTAGCATCCATGGGTGTACCTTCTCTCCAACTCAATGTATGCTGCAAAGTTTAACATTTCAACTTTAGACAGCACTCTACGAGATGAATACACTGTTCTTGTCTCCATGATTTCCAAGCCGCTTTTATTTCTCTCATTTTTCTTCACACCTGCTGTTCTTAATTCTGTGCAGATTCTTCCTATAGTAATACAGTAAGTACATGCACTGTACTTTTTAAACTTAAGTCTAAATGCCATCCTTTAAAAAGAAAAACAAACAAACAAAAGAGTAAAATCCAAAATGACAATGACAAAAAGGACACTCCCAGGGATGCCGGTTAGCACAGAAGGACCTGTAAATCATCTACAGGATGCTGGTTTGTAGGTAAAAGGGCCTGAAATATGATATTGCCAGAGCCAGAACACAAGCTTTTGCCTGAAAGCTGGTATCCCTGAACTTCAGTTGCAAATTTCTTGATTGATTTCAAGTTTGATTATAACAACAGAGTGACAGGGAGGAGCATTGTTTACATCAGTTTCCAACCAGAATTGAAGAAAATACGGGGGAGGGGGAACAATGTCAATAACCTGAAGGCTGTGGTACACAAACAGGCCAGGGGCACTGTGCTATGTCAATAATAGTCGAAGAAATGACCCCCAATATTGCTGGCAATTTGAGATGAAAGTCATCATAATGACCTCCGGTCCACGCCTGTAATTGTGTCTTCTCTCGTAAAATTACAGGGTTTTTTTGTTCTTTCTTTTTTTTATTGTAGGCCTATTGCAAGTATCTGGAGAGATATTTTCCATATGATGCATTTGAAGAAGAATCATTAGAAGAAGTCTTGGATTCATGAACAGGGACTTTTTGATTTCAACTCGCGGACATGGCCGTCGAGGAAATGATGTCATTTTGAGGAAATGCGCATGCTCAAGGTTCTCCAGCGCGTCCAACGTCAGAATCTTCAAGGAACTTCCCGGCACCGAGATTCATGAAATGATGACATCATCGTAAGGCGCAACCAATCGCCAGCCCGCTGGAGGGGACAGGGCCATGACATCATAGCAGTACATCGCGAATGGCATGCACTGAAAATTGAAATGGGTGATAACACCGTCGGTGAGGATCGTACGAGACTGGCAGCCACGTCCACACAATCGAAAAGTCCTTAATGTTGATTCTAATACACTGTGGGTACTCTATTTCAACGGAAATCACTTCAAAGAAGAAGAAAGTAACAGTGACAGGAAAGCGACCAATCAGTGTACACTTGGAGCAAAATGGGTTAAATTTGACAGGTGGAAGTTATACCCTCAAAATATAGAGAGGAAATTTCATGGGATTTGATAGACATGGAAAACATATGATTCCCTAAAATGACGTACTGCATACAATTTGTATGTAAAAACAACAAAAATTTCCCTACCTCCTTTCCTGGTCTCCAATTCCAGAGGTTATACTGACAATTATGAATGATGATTTTCAAAATTTCTTTTGTTGATCTTTAATATCTTTCTACATATACATAGTGAACTGATTTTAAGCAAGATAATGAGCCTTCAATGCATTATCTTGATCACATTTTGAGAAAGCCACCATAGAAAAATAGATTCGGAATATATTCATATGATGTTTATATATAATACATATATGGGCCATTCTCTGCTAAAGCGTTCAAAAACTGAAAATATGTGTCGCCAACGTTCCCACGATTATTTCCATTGCCAAAGGCCTGGTTTGAATTGCCAAAATTGTCTATGTAACACTTGAGGGTTTGAGGAGAAAAGTAAAAAAGAAAATATTGTTGTCGCTTGCGTAATTTTTGAAATATCCACTGGTAAAGTTGGAGAAGTATCCCAAAACCCAATGTCGCCGCAATCATGTACTTTTTGTATTATGCTAAAAAATTATAAAAAATGAGCTTGAACCCAACATGATATTGGTAAATATAATTAACGTCTGATATATTTATGCATAAACAAGCCAAAATTTGAAATTTGAAAATTTGAAATCCCTCCGGAGCTCGCTGAAGGTGTGTCGCCAAAATTCATGTCAGATACGTTACCAAAACATTTTGATTGATAAATTAGTGAAAATAGCAGACGTGAGATACGACAATACATGTTTAATATCAGAAGGATATACTTTATCAAATACAGTTAAGTTTGATTTTCTGTTTCTAAATTTCGGTTTTCAAAATCAGACCATTATCTCCGAAAACGCATTTTCCACATTTTTTTCGCAACAGATACGTTACCTATAAATCACGACCTCCTACAAAAGTGTTTGATGTAATATTGTTTAATTGTACATTGATTAAGACCTTTTGAGATTATGCATCATCACAAAAAAATAATTACCCATTCTTTGCAAATGTTTAAGAGTTATTGCGCTTTGAAAAAACGTGCGATCAGATACGTTACGTCAGATACGTTACGTCAGATACGTTACTGAAATATGCGCACTCTGTGAGCGTAATTCTCCGCTCATGATTACGAAAATTTAGCAAAGAGACCGTCTCGTTTATCATGTGCTGCAGTCACTTTTTTCATGTCTACCCTGTGTGGAGCGCTCGGTAGTCGTTTCGACGGAGCATTTACAGTAAATTTTCATCGTTCTTCGCAAGACATCTCGTAAATGCGTTTGTCAAAATAATCTTTAGATAATAACGGTACATTTGGCATGTTTATGATATCAATAGTTTACGTTTAATGCTAATTTAGTACAAGTGCACCACCTATGCTATACATTTATCCAGTTGTCAGTGACTCGATCATGAATCTAACATTGTGTGTTGTGCCACAAAAAGCTGGTAACGTATCTGACAGGTGCGGTAACGTATCTGTCGGTTAGGATCTGGTGGTTTTCTAATAAGTTATTGTGCCGGTAGACGAATTATTTCTTCCCTAACTGCTTTGAAATGTAGCATAATGATACTTATAATTATTATTATTATTATTATCAGTAGTAGTAGTATTACTAGGTCTATCTTTAATAATACATTATTATTGGTCGACATCGCACAGAACTTAATACTGATCCACCCATCTCTGTCCTTCATATACATACATACATACATACATACATACATACATACAGTGTGTGCGTGTATGTTTGTATATATATCTTCTTTATATGCAGGTTCCTTGTTAAAGTAGAGCCCTGCATTTTCAGATATTTCACTTACCACTTTGCGCTCCTTCTCTTACCTTAAAATGTACAGTATATTTATGTTTACTTGTCACCTGTTTAGTCTCATTGTTTATATTTAGGTTAGATCTCATTAAGTTTTTGATTCCAGATTCTTTAATGTAGGCAGTATTCATCTTACATATAGGCTAGTTATGACTAGTTGATTCCTTTTTTACACTACTATGATGAACATAATTATTTTGATAATCATTTTCTTGGTTTCATTTCTTCTTCGGAATATGGGGAAAACACGAGCACAAATACAAAAGGCCTATACAGGGAAAGGAAGAAATTAAATGACCCATCCTTCCTACAAAATGAAAGATATCGCCAGGCGCGATTATCGTAAACCTGTAGCAGATTTGTCAAACTCAGCTCAATTCAAAAGACGGGCATTAAACAGGATTCACACTCGAAAGTACAGGTATAGGCGTATACATCATGATGATCATATTTTCATTTTTGCTTAAATTAATTGTTTGTTTAAAAGTAAAACAAAGGTCCATAACAACAAAATTATTTTATTCAATTTGATAATCTAATAAATAGAAATTACAAAATTTGCAACTATACAGAGAAAACCGTTTTCTGCATGGTGATAATACGTCATGAATAAATTAATAAACTTGTATGAATTAGAACTCAATAAATGAATATATATATATATATATATATATATACATATATATAAACTCATATATATATATATAATATATATGATATAATGATGTGCTGTCATTACAGGGCAAAGAGAAAGAGCGCTACAGTACAAACAATAAGGCATTATTTCACATTTTCTTTAACCCATCAAGTACGTGCTGCACTGCAGTACATGGAAGTCATTTCCAATTTGCTCAAATAAATTGACAACCATTTGAAAATCGAAATCTCACTTTTTCTCATCCCAATTGGCACCTTTAATTTCCAGCAGCATGACCTTTGAAATATTTGACTTTGCGTAAAAAACTTTCAAATATCACATTTTAAAGGGATCTTCTGTAAAATAAAGAATTCTATGTTGCAAATTTAATGTTGTAATATGAAAATTCTCTCCTTAAAACTCAAATTAAGTTTTCGACCTTGATGGGTTAACATGTGTAATTATGGATGTGGAATTATATATACATGATTTTACATATATGGCAAATCGTGTAAAATGCTATTGTATATGTGTTAATTACATAACTTTTTCATAAAAATTATATCTTAAGCGTACAATGTTAGGACATTGCTTGAAAATACTTAGACTGCCTGCTTGAATATCAATTGAATCTTCATGCGGGCACTGTTGAAATGTAGCCGACGAATATGCATTATACTATCATGCATCCTTCTTATGGAGATAGATCTCCTCAAATGTTAATATTGAATGCGTATCAAAAAGGGATTTTCTATGGTATGTGATCAGAACAGGCTACTAAAATGTGTCACCTTAGATATGAATAATGACGACAGCCACACAAATACTGCATTTTATCATTTATTCCACACAGGAATTACACAAGATACACTTACAATGATGTTTCGATTCTGCCAGGTGCCAGAGAAGTTTAGGCAGAAAATGGATAATTATCTTTTTGTCAGATACGTTACCATGACTTTTACTGTGAAAATAATATGTTAATGAAGAAGCATGTGAGTTCACTGATTCGCATATTCAGTCTTTTTACACTTTTGCAATGAGCGTAAGTAATACAAAACATGAAAAAGTCTGATGTGATTTACACGGATATACGACAAGTTGTATACTATTGCAACAGATACGTTACCATGATAAGAAATTATCAAAAAACGTCCTTTGGTGATTCAGTCATTTACTAAAGTTTGTAACCATGCAAAATAATATAATTGTAACATTGTTTTAAATCTATTTGTGTGCCTTTACAATTTGAGTTCTTCACAACACATGGTTGAGAATTTACGGAAAATTAACGATTAGATTATTGGATAAATGTACAGTTCTGATATACAGATACTCACAATTTACCTTTGAATTTTGATATATACCGTCAAATTTGATAGTAATTGAAGACAGAAAGTGTTACTCTTCCTGCTCTGAGCTCAAAATTCAAAAACAGATAGAGCACATTCATTAAAAGAGGTATCAATATCAATAACAGTTACGAAAAAGATGCAGAAACAGATACGTTACCATGGACATGTGGTCATTTGCGAGATTGTTGTTCCAAAAGTGTACAATAAAGCCTTTTGGAAGATGGTCAGTTTTGGTCGTGTTGGCCATCCATGTAGTTTAAACCAATTTAATCAAATATATTGGCATTTTTGTTATTGGCATGTCTAACTGAAATCAAGTGAAAAAAAAAGTTAGGAAATATATACAAATTTTTGCGTGAACTCCTTATCAATGCAGCGAAAAGACAAATTATATAATGAGTTTGTCTTTATTCTTACTTTAAAAAGGCAATTCGTGTTGTTGTACGGGATCAGACGCCATTCTTGGGTGAAATTCGGTTTCAAATAGTCCGATATATTGATCTAAACCTGTTTTATATCATGCTGTGTCCTATCGGTAACGTATCTGTCATAGAGTTATATAGAGAAATGTATGCCCAACTTTGTGCCATTATACATTGTAAATGCGTTCCTTTGGGAATTTACTGTGATTTGTTTCTTATCCAGCAAGTGTTGTTGTTTAAATAAAGACAAGTTTTGAACGAATATTTCGTGGTTGATTTTTGGGTTTTACTCTGACTGAAATTGAACACTTTATGTGAGAATGGCCCATATGCCACTTCACGAAGCAAAAAAAAAAAAGAAGTCACAAGTCAACATCATAATGTATAGAAAGGAAGTGCAAAGTCAGTATGATGGATTATGAAACAGTAACAGAGTATGCTACGTGCATGAACACACAGTCTGGATGACTGGAATGACAAAGGTGGTATGTGACATAGTTGATATTTCGGTGTGTTGGCAAGGTACGAAGTCCGAAAAATGTCTTTCATCCCACCATATCACTTTCAAACATTCCTTTGCATGAAATATATTTGCATAAAACTGAAGAAACCACAGCCTGAAGTGCAAAATCCACAAGTTTACAGAAAATGTATTTAGCAAAGCTACTGCCCTGATGTGGTCAGACAAAGCTCTAGATGGACTCGTCTGAATCACCCTCTACTGTTGCTCAGCCCCAATCAGCCGTTACTTTTAATTCTGTTCATCAAGCTTATTCAATCTATGTACGACGCCACGGCAGACATGTAATTGGTCAATTACCATGTGGGACTGTCTTCACACTTCTAGGGTGTGAAGCCGTAATTTGAGGATTGTCCAGAGGTGCTGAACGCCGAGACAAGGTCTATGCCCCCTGCTTCTGCACGATCGAGAAATGAAGCAGCAGTAACTTGTCACCTGCCTCTTCAAACATTGATCACACACTGCAATCAAAAAGTATGGGATCAAGGCTAAGCTGCACTCTTCTTTTTCTCTCAACAAGTTTCACCAAATAGCTGACTCTTGTGAAATAAGGAAACTTCTGCACTGGCTCCACAACTATGAAGCCTAAAGCTTGTTCTTTAAATTCTCCTTTGAAGATGTTTTTTACTTCGACATATATTGAAGATTCTTGCATTAATCACAGTCCATTACCTACAACAGAACTTACAATAGTTATCCAAACAAACAAGGATGTATGATTGTTAATATGCTTGAAACAAAAATATTGCCCCCCCCCCATAAAAAAGACAAATTACATACAGTATAAAATCCATATTTTATGCATATACACACAGTATTCACATGGCACCTTTTTAGTACCGCAACAAATGGTGAATATCTGTCCAAACTGTTCTTTGAAGCAAGACCTATGAGATGATATGCTATAAAAACTATAACCCCCACAAATGTCAAATGGTCACATTCAGTTTGATAGATATGGGCCTTTGCCACTAACGGATACTGAAGATGGCTTCCCCCATGATTAATTATAACCTTTCACATATAATGTCAAAAATTTGCAATGATAGATAGATCTAGTGAAATATCAAAGCAAATATGTGACAAAATGGAAAGGTTTATTACATTCATTCCATGAGGCACAATATGAAACTCTTTGACCATAGGTTACAAGCATTTTACAGGGGTTTCATGTATAAAGAATTGGCTGACAGGGTATGTATATAAAAAGCAGAGGCATATCTCAGACACAAAAGCGATCTATAGGGCTTATACATTCAAAAGAGATTTACTCTGCAAACTAGAAATGTCGCTACGGCGACTGATGCCTCCGCCATAATGCATGATTCTCCCAATAGGTGTATAGTACAATGTCTTGACAATGTGTGATGACAGTTTCACATAACTGGCATAATATCGAAATAACAGGTTTGTCAGAAATATCTTGAATGTTCACTTTCCACGAACTGGGTTTGCTATAATTGTCTATTAAAGAGTGCAGGTACACATATTTGGGGAATTGAAAATTTTTACTTGACTTCTGACCGACCTTATTATAAGTTTATGCATTGAGTATAATTTTCAAGGTATGAAGAAAGAGTGTAATTACAGTACAAAATATTTTTTTTTCATTTAAACCTGACCTTTGACCCTTAACCTTTGACCTTTGACCTTCTGGCTGGAAATTTCCAAGAGAATCTCCATCAAGTAATACATGTACATATATTAAACACTTTTAAAACTAATAATGCAATCATTGCATATACTAGTATACATGTATGAGGGAAATACAGTAGTAACATTTTGAGGAGTTGACCTTGACCTTTGAACCCCTGACTATTGACCCATGACCCCTAAATTCCCTAGATAATCCCTGCCAGTCAGTACATGCATATGTACCATGTTCCATGAAGATACATTGAACCATTTGCGAGAAAAGTGATATTGCAACATTTTCACCTAACCTTTGACCTTTTGACCTTTGACCTTATGACAGGAAACTCTCTCTGGAGAATCCTTACGCAGTAGTACATGTCTACACTAAGTTTCAAGAAAATAACTGCGGGCATTGCATAGATATGGGGGAAATAGCAACATTTTTAGCATTTGACCTTGACATTTTGACCTTTACCTTTTGACCTTTGACCTCTTGTCAATGTCACTAGAATCTACTCAACTAATTTTCCCATCATACATCATCCTTGGACCAAGTTTGGTGAAAGCTGCTTCATCCAGTTTTGAATTATCACATAAACAGATAAATTTTAGGATTTGACCTTGATCTTTGACCTTTGACCTCTGTCCGATTTCACTGAAAAACTAATCAAGTAATTGTCCCATCATACATCATCCTCCAACAAAGTTTGGTGAAATTTGCTCCATACAGTCTTGAGTTATCGCGTAAACGGATACAATTTCATGATTTGACCTTGACCTTTGACCTTTGACCTTTAGCCGATTTCACCCAAAATCTTATCAAATCGTTGCCCTATCATACTTCATACTTGGACCAAGTTTGGTAAAATTCCAGTAAATATTACTCAAGTTATCGCGTAAACGAAAGCGGACGGACGTACGGACGTACGGACGTACGGACGTACGGACGTACGGACGTACAGACGTACGGACGTACGTACGGACGGACGGACAACCCGAAAACATAATGCCTCCGGCACCACTTCGTGGCGGAGGCATAAAAACACACTCGGTCAAACACGTGAAAGAATTCTAAAGGAAAGATTATTTTACAGGATTTCATACTCTACGGATCAGTCAATAAAACCATTGTGCCTTGCTTTGGGGTTCTCTCTGATGCATAATCTGTTTGGTTCTGGTGTCAAGGTTAAAGATACTGACATTTTGTGATAATTCTATGCCATTCTATGAGTCCATCCTTCGACGGAATCAAATAGGATTAAAATAAAGTCATACTCTCCTTCATTAGATTACAATATCTAGGACTAAGCAAGTTTTCAAGACACCATTCAGGTTACAGTGGGGATGTAATCAATATTAAACTGCATGTAAGCGTCCATCATGATTGGTATCTTTAGAAAAAAAAAAAAAAAAAAAACTTTATTACCCCCCAAAAAAGTTTAATAGCATTCTTGAATCCAAATGAGATTTGCAGGCCTCAAATTATGAAAAAGGGAAAGGGATAAAAATGATACCCAAAAAATAATGTATTACTTAAAACTTTGGCAGAGCACAGATATATAATTGTCCACAAATACATCAATCGTTCAACTGATGCATACAAATGGACTGTGGAATGACCATATGAGTGGAAAGCCCTGAAATGATGACCTCTCGCTCAATCTGGGAGTCATTCAGGCAAAGCGGGCTAA
The DNA here is from genome assembly GCF_964275005.1 of Diadema setosum. Lineage (NCBI taxonomy): Eukaryota > Metazoa > Echinodermata > Echinoidea > Diadematoida > Diadematidae > Diadema > Diadema setosum. Next base: position 32,326,598 of record NC_092695.1, read on the forward strand.
ACTCAACCTTAATATCTCACTTGGGGGGCCCCCTGTGGGGCTCCCTCAAAGGAATACTTTGTGTATAACACATAGGTCTTCAAGAACCTTGCAGTTCAGTAGCATGTAATGATATTGCCTAATACTATAATAGCTGGTTATGTAATGAGCATAACATCTTAGACAAAAATTGACAACTATGAGTGCAACAACCAGCACATTTTGGCTAAATGTCTAAGCGAGCATACTCTTATTTTATATCTACTCTATACACATTGACTCGCAAAATTCAAACAAATTTCAATCTCGTGCTGTAAAGAAAAAGTCATGAACTAAAGAACTGATGGGGAGCCACTTTGGGCTGAAAAGAAAAGAAAACCAAAATAAGCTGGACAGAAAATGAGAAAAAAATATATATTTTTTGAAGGTGCCACCCAAAGATTTTTCTGAATAAAAGGGGAAGGGAAGAGGGAGTGTGGCCATTGATCCCACCAGGAGACAGGAGCATTACAGAGGCAAAAGCATGATGCGATATTTCTGACATCAATAGCATTCTTCTTTGAAGTATGAATTTGATGAAGCACAAACATTATGATTGTGAAGTCGTGAAATATGCATTACTCAAAGTTCTGTGTGGGCGGAACCACATATAAGAAAGAGCTGTTAACCCACTGAAGACTGGTCCCGAGTATACTCGGGCAGGTGTCTATGGGAAATGTGTGTTGTCGCAAAATCAGCCTGTCCTCAACGGGTTATGATACCTTTGTGACAATTCTACATAGAAGCTGACTTTTTTAAAATGTTTTGTAGTCCATTTCTTATCAATGGCAATGCATAATGAATCTAATTGGAGAAAGTGGTTAGCGGGGTGAAATAGGCATGATTTGTACTTAACTATTAATACCTCATATAAAACACTTGCATGTATGACATCACCTTCTCAACCCTGTGTGTTGCAGTCACCACTACCGAAGTGTAGTACTCTTTTATTGGCTGATAATGAGATAGTTCACTCCCGCCTGCCTCTTGCGCTTTGTACAGTACATGTAGATGGGAGTCATCAGCGGCACGATAATTGCCTTTCATAATTCACTGCTTTCGTGGAAGCGATCTTTAAAAAATTCATCCTAACGCAAACCTGCTCCCACGTAATTAATTTCTGATTGCATTTTGTTGCAAATGTTGATTTCTATTATAGTCAATGCAATCTTTGTGCTTTAGGAAGAAATGAGGTTGACCTAATTGAACAACCTTTCTTCCTTCTAGGAAAAACTGATGGACATACAACAAATGGTTGAAATGTTAGGGTTAAAGAAGCAGTAAATACAGAAGCATGCAGTAATATTTCAGAGTACCAAGAAAAATAAGCAGCAGAAAACCTTTTTTTTTTTTTTTTTTTTTTTTTTTTTAGCACACAATGATATCATGCACAAACATGTTAATACGTAAGGAGCTATTATGTTCACACTGATTGTACTGGGCAGTCAAGCATTGCTTTGGTTTTATACATGTTGAGTGGAATTGAGTTATTTATTTGAACAGAGTAAAGGAAAGCTTGCTATCAGCTATAAACTGTTCAGCAAAGGCCATGAAATGATAACAGAATTATGTAACAACAATACAACTTTAAAATACAACATATAAGTCATACAATAAACAGAATGCAACTTGAAAGAAATATATAATCAAATGCATTATCAATAGAAACAAACATGGAAAAAAAAAACAGAAAAGGAGTGACCTAGTATAAGTGCAAATTAAAAAAAAAACATAAAGTTAGTGGAAAACGGTAATTACTGACATAGTGGAATAAAAAAAAAGATGATATAAATCAGGGCGATTTATCTACACAGGATTTAAAGTAAAATAGTTTTTGAGAATGTGGTAATGTAAGTTACGGATCTTGTTTATATAAGTAATGTATTGAAAATTCTAATGCTGAATGTAAATTGTTGTTTTTAAGAATAATCAATTTTGGTTTGGGTAGATTAGGGATATTTTCAAGGTTACATTATGTTGTATGTTCTCAACTATTTGTGATTTAAAGGGGAAGGCTAGTAACTGATCAGTGGGAATCAGTGGAAATGCTGGGAGATGATTGTGGCAATCCTTATGGGATTCATTCAAGAGTTCATTGTATATCTATTCTTGTGTGAAAATGATTTGCTTCAGAACGGTCTCATATTCAAGTAATGTGCAGATTAATGCTCCGTCACTGACCAGGGACGCCAACCTGGAAACATTAAACTGCACATTACTTGAATATGAGACCATTCTGAAGCAAATCATTTTCACACAACAAATGAACTCTTAAATGAATCCCATAAGGATTGCCACAATCATCTCCCAGCATTTCCACTGATTCCCACTGATCAGTTACTAGCCATCCCCTTTAACCTTTGTTCACCTGTATTTCATCAGCACATGATTCTTAATAAGAGCATTTAATTAAAATTGGTTCAACCCACATGCTGGTATTTGAAAAAATATCCAAACTGCTGGTTTTTCATCATCTTCTTTCTTTTTTTCAAGCTGGCAACACGGAAATGTCTAAACTGTCCAACATAAAATTCAGAAACTTATTCCTTCCTGTTCAATGCCGATGTGAACATGAGGTGAGAATGAATTCAGTGAAACTGGAGACTTGATTCTTAACATCATGCAAGGTCCTGAAGGCAGTTCAGTCTCTCCAGGAAAAGGTAGAATTTCAGGAAACCTCTTAAAGTGATTGATTACTGCGAGGGGCCGTGATGGCATCTAAACATCAGGATTGCAGACTGAAAGCAGGCTGCATATATTGAAGGTTTCTACAAGCGTCCACAGGACAAATACAATGTATATCCTTTCAAACCCCTGTACAGATATGTGCAGTTACATCAAATTTGTGATACCGCATACAGCATACAGTCAAACCTGTCTATAGCGACCACCGTCTATAGCGATCACCTGCCATATGTGACCATTGAACAAAATTCCCCCAAGAGAAAAGTTATGTTAACGACCCTGTCAATAGCGGCCACCTGTCTGCAATGGCCACTATTTTCGTCTACCTTGGGTGGCCGCTTTAAGCAGGGTTGACTGTATCATCAAGGTTGGACATGCAGTAAAAAAGTAAAGGACGTGAAGAGTCATATGATTTTTGACATTACGATATTTCGAGCAACCACATTACAAGCAAACAATAAAGACAGCGATGGTACAATTGTATCTCTTTGCAACTCTCCCACTCATTTGTATACAAAATATCTTCAATGTCTTGTTTTTGTGTGATACATGACTCCTGCAACCTCATTCTCCTGTGGATTTACTGCTTCTACATTTTACTACAAAACTGAAATACTGTAAAACATGATATATTCGCGGCATGATTTTTTCACGAATTGGAGCCGACGGCCTTTTTTGTGGCATGAAAATTTCGCGAATTGCCACTGGTATTCAATGCATATAGTGTAGACAAGAACTTTCGCGTGCATTTTAATTTCGCGAATCTTCGCGCTCGCGAAATTTGGGAAATTAAAATGCACGTGAACATTCCTCGTTTTACAGTAATGTACTGCAGAATATACTACATTGTATGTTTCTTTTCTTTCTTTTTTTTTACTCTAAAACAGGATATCTAATGAAGAGAATGTGAAGTCAATTAAAGACTTGTGAGAAGATAACATCATCATGCAATTGCAGACACATTTTCCTCCTCTCTTTCTTCCTCCTCCTCCTCGATCTTTCCCTCCTCCTTCTCCTCCTCCTTCTTCTTTTGGTAATTACAAGTACAGGCCACCCATGGGGTGTATCAGCATGCTGGTTTTTGTCACGGAGGTTGTATGTCATAAAATAGCTATCAAAGTGGACATTACACATGCATGGCTATATGGCAAATTATCTGTCTATGTGTGCACAATATCCTATTCCATACTTTGTCCATGAAATCATAAATATATGGGAGGGGGGGGGGGTTGGGGCAATGGGAGAGGATTATGATTGTCGGTGATCTGATCGCTGAAGATACATGGAGGAAAGTGTTCCATGAATATCAAATGAAACAAGAAATGATAAACTGGCCCCGGCCAGAGGGTTCCCACGGGGGATTTCGGCAATATGGCTCTCATAATTGAAAAGGCATTATGGGGTTGCTGTACAGGCCTGCTACTGACATGGAAACGACTTCTTTGAGATTTTGAAGACCATGAAAGTCAGCCCCTTTTCTCCATGCTGCAGAGATGAAAGGGGAAAGAAATGTTCTCCCTCATTCATACCGCTGCCACGGAAAACCAGAAACGGCTTGTTTGATGTCTTTGAGAGCATCAACATTCATGAAACATTGGGCCAATTCTTTTGGAGAGAAATTGTGACATCAAAGCCTGCGACGTTTGACCTTCTCCATTGACAATGCACTGAAAATTGTGATACTAACTGCATTAGAGATTTTATTCTATCATTATTTTCACTCCTTTTTTTTTGGGGGGGGGGGGGTTGCCACCGATTTATAGAAATGCAACTGATTTGGCAGTCTGCCTGCAACTACACAATACCTGAAGTACACTGGAGGAATAAACCTACTTCACATAACAGTCTTGGCAAGCTACCAGAAAACTTGCCATTTAGACTTCATATTTGGCCATGGGAGTAATCACTACATGGACCCCGTTTACAGTGCGAGGCTCGGCCGCGGCCGGGCCGCGGCCGAGCCAATCCCCGCTTCAGTGTAAACGCGCAAAAGGCCAAATGCGAGGCCAAAATTGGCCTCGCATTTGGCCTCGTTCTGGAGGCCGGGCTCGGCCGCGGCCGAGCCCGGCCTCTTCTTGGTGTAAACGCAAACTGGGCCAAATGCGCGGCCAATTTTAGTCTGGCTTCCAGACCCTCTGCCCGTACTATTTCGCTATTCACGATATTAACCCCCTCAACGTGGAAAACTAGTATAGTTTCAGGTAGTTTTGTCCTGCAAAGGATTTTTCCTTCGGCAAAGACCTTTGCCCGAACAGCGACTTTGTTGCCACGGAATCCAGTTGGCAAAGGGTCTGAAAACCAGGCTATACCAAATTGCATTTGTTTACAAGCAGAGCGCCACTACGACAAAATATTGAAAGGTTTGAATTAAAAGCGCGGCCGAGCCCAGCAGTGTAAACGGACAAATTGCGAGGCTTGGCCGCGCAATTGAGGCCGGGCTGTAAACGGGGTCATGGAGTGCAATCCACATGACAAAAATCATCACAACTTGTCTGCAATAATGGATACAACTGCACACTGCAACACTAAACTTCAGGCAAAAATGAAAAAAAAAAAATGCAGAACAGACGGTGCATTCATATTGGAATAACTACATGCTACAGTAATCTGTTTTCAGCATTCACACTGGTGAATTTTATGTCAAGTTATACTGTGGCATTTCAGTTGGTACTTTTCTTATTCACAAAATTCTGCGAAATTTTGGCCTAAAAATATATGTCTCTGAGAGAAGCACTGCACACACATGCATGTTGAGAAGACTAGGAAGTGCGTCAGGTCACATAAGAAATACGCCACAGTCCAAAGAGTGGTATTTTGTGACAAGATATATACATTAAAATGTTGCATGAGTAATTTGTGCAAACTTACACATGTAGAATTACCACCATAGATGCCGCAGTATTTTGCAAGGTGTGTCACAAGGTATTTGCCTTCACATTACAAAATACCGTGCAAAATACCACAGTATTTTGCCATGTGTGACTGGCCCTAGAGTGCAATGTTTAGGGTGGTATTGGGCACAACTATGTATCAACTTTTACTGTGATGTCACAAGTACTGTAAAACCAAGATTCTCTCAACCTGGGACAAACATATAAAATGTATAATAGTTAAAGATGTGTAGCCTCATTGCAGAAATAACCCCCAGTTTTTACAAAATGTGTTCGTGACAGATTGATATCTTGCTGCAAAGTAACATAACAAATATAGAATCAGTCTTGTTGAATGTTGATGGATGCTTGTGTATAAACATGTCACTTATAAGTGGGTTAGGTCCTGTAAGAGAATCCTAACACAGACATCTATTTGTACAAAGAACTGTTTAACCAGTTGCTTTTGATCACTGTCTACTAAAATAGGACCATGTAACACAAATGCACTTAGTATTTTAAAGTCACAATACCTAATTTGAATATGGATTTTCAATGACTTTTCAATGACTCGGGATTTGACCAAGCCATTACACATGAGTTTTTCCCCCCCTTCATTATAATCATGCCCACACTAAGAGTTAATGGTGAAACAAAACAGAAGTGAACTGCATAGATTGATGCACACTGCCTTCTGCCTCCGAAAGGGGACAGCTACAATTACAGTGTACCTATTGATATGCATATTAGCTGCATCCTATCCACCCGACACCTTTTGACTTTTTACTACGTATATTGTGACCCGCAGTGCTTGACGCTATGACTCCGGCCATCTTCAGAGGCAGCGGGAAATCGCCGCCTCTCGAAAATTTGAAACCAGTTTGGACGAAGTGCTGTCTCCCAGCGAGCACTACTCTGAGATCCAATGTCACTGCCGGGAATCACACACAGTATGGGGTGTCTCTCGTTCCCTGGACTTCTCTCCTTCTTCTTTTCTTTCCTTCTCTCCTCAATTTACACACACGCTCTCTCTATCTATCAATCTCTTTTGTTCTTTTACATCTCCTACTGTATAAAGTGCTATGTAGGTGCTTGAAGAGATGCAGCACTTAGGAGTACTGTTGTGAGGTCCTGACTTACGTTTGCCTACACATCCCCAGCTGCATGTCATTTGTAAGCAATGGCTAAAGCATTCTCTGTTTACACAAATGTGGAACAAGTATGATCATCTGCCATACTTAACAAAATTTTGAGTGTTCCTATGATACCAAATTACTGTTTGATCCTGAGGTTCAAGAAAACATCAATTTAACAAATAAAAGAATGATGGAATTCCTTTGCTTAAAAAAGAAAAGAAAAAAAAGAACCCTATATGATCATTAACAGTCTTGGCTGTCATGAAATCAAAGATTTTGCGTAAATTGCAAATACAAAATGCCTTGGAGCACTTTCACAAAGATGGGTGTTTGACTTATCCTAAAGGACAACCATTTTCCTCCTTGCACCATATTTATAAACAATATGCTGACAAAAAGTGACTTCAAGTTGATTCATATGATTAACAACCTTTCCTGATACTCCATAGTGTATAAAGAGGTATTATAACTAAGATAGGGACAATCTCACATAGAATGAGACACCTAACATCTTACTTTCTGCTATTAAATCCATTTGCACAAAAAGTTTGTGCTTGAGATTTAATACCTGTTTAATACATGTAGTACACACTAAATATCTGTATCTTGATTAATATGTCTTTTCTATATGACTCAGTGTATATCTTAGGACAGTCCATTATATGTAGTCACACTGTGTCCACTGTTTTCCCTTATTCTTAAATTTCACAAGACAATCCATTAAAGTAAAGGTAGGGATAACTTGGTTCCATCAGGAAAGGGAATAAAAGATTAATAAGTGTGCGCAACTTGCCTGCAGCCATGCAAAACATGACAAACCACACATATGTGGTATTTAATTCATCATCACTTGTGCAGCAGACGCCGTGCGATACATGGAAAACCACCATTGAAAGTCACTCTGCGCAAGTTCTGGGTCTCATCAAATACAGAATTCATGACGGCCGAGGCAGCGGCAATCTTGCCTCAAAAAATATGATCGTTTGCAAAATCAAGTCATTATCTATTCATGCCGTTTCCGCCAGATCCATCTTGCAAATGAGATTAAAATGATACCCGGTATTTGGAAGGAAGGCAAAATATGAAAAATGAATAAATTGCAAATGGCAGTGACCTTTTTACTTCAACAGTAAATAAGATCACAGTTACAGCAACAGTCCAAATGAAAGAAAGAAAAACAGGGAGGGAGAGAGAAAGAGAGAGATATATAGAGAGGAAGAAAGAGATGCAGCTTTAAAATGTGTAAAACACTCAGAAACTTGTTTTAAAAACAATCAGTATCAACAGTCAAAAGGTGACTTTATGAAAGCACAGACCAGTAAATTCTACTGCAACTGATTGACAAATTGCCCTACATCAACGTAAATAATTCTTTTATCATGGCTACTACCAAAACACTGACTAATTGTCAATCAGCTGGAATAAGCTCAATACAACAACTCAATACAAAAATTTTATCAACTTGAATTAAGTAAATTCTGAGCAATTCATCGTGAAATGGAATCTCACAACCCTGCAGGCAAACTAGCCATAAGACAAAATACTTGTGGCTGATGACATAACTATCTTTATTCCTAGCGGCAAATTGTATGTGTCATCCGTAAGGCAGAATTATGGCACATGAAATATTCAATTATTTTTTCCCTTCCATCATATACACTACTGGAGTACCAGTATAATACGTTTAAGTTCAAAGTCAGTTTTGCAATAAGAACAGAAATCTTTCATCTCATTCATATTAGCTAAACCTCTGTCAAGCAAGTGCATAAAAAAACTATTTTTTAATTGTTGTCAATACATTAGTGCAAAATGGAAGAATTTATTCTTTCTTTCCTTGTGTCACCCTCTCTAGTTAGTACAAATCCTTAACACGGCTTGGTAACTTTAAAAGCCACCCGAGAAAACCACTCTGCAGCTTAATACCACTTGCAAAGGCAATAAGGCCAGTATTAGCAGCAAGAAGAGGCACTGCTGTGTCCACAACTGAGACACGGCAGATATATTGTAACTATTATGGGAACGTGAGGAACAAGATGACACGCTGCTATCATCCCACTTACGAGTCTCACAACCAAAGCGTCACCTGAAACCTGCTCAACAAGTCAAATACTGGTTTGTGCAGCTGGCGATTACGCTCCTGATGCAAATTAAAGCATGGCTCTGCGCCGCAAAAATCCTACACCTGCCGAACACTGCCTTGTGGCGCACTGCAGTGCCATTTCAGCACATTATTTTCCCATGGATACCTGAAAACGGCTTTGATTGGTCACATTGATAAATCTGACTTTTTATCATTACACCTGTTTACATTCTATTGCTGTTCTGCATTCTTTTCAATTCATTTTAATGCATTTCTTGGTTCTCCCAACATTTCTTTTCTTGTTTGACCATTTTTAAACAAAACATGCAAAGAAAAGATGCAACAACATGTCAAATAATAAGCAGAGGATATGGTATCTTACTCTTTCAGTTACATAATTATAAATGGCTTTCCAATAAGGTTAACTGTGTATCTGATTTTGAGTTATCTTATTCCCATCCTTACTATACACAAAGAGACAGAGAGAGAGAGAGAAAAAGAGATTCAGTTTTCCACAGTGCTTCTCATTTTCTCAACATGTTTTTAGCTTCCTGTTGTATACTGTAGTGAACATTTCTACTTTTTAAGATGAAGTGTTACCTTTTGTACCTGTGAGCTTTTCAAAATCGCTACCTCCCTTTTCGTGAGTGCACTTGCATCCCCTGGAAAGGTTGTGGCCATGCCATAAAGTTTTGAGAGTCTGCACGCTCCCAGAACCCGCATTCAGCAGGGCTGTGCATCGCAGACGGGAAGCGGGTCATAAAGAGTGAGAGCATTCAACTGTCTAGTGATAGGCAGTCCATATTTTACAGCATCTACTAAATGTCAGCCTGCCCAAGCTGGTCATCGCCAAGCATAAAACTGCTTTATTAGAGCTCAACGTTTTCTCCATTTTGTTTGTTTGTTTGTTTCTTTTTACCCGAGTACAGTTACCGATCTTGGGACATTTCATTTTTTTTTTTCCAGGCCATTGAGCACACAGTGAAGCTTACACTTGCACTATCTGATGTCTTACAGATCTCTTCGCAGGGTAGGGGATTCAGGTAGCATAAACATTTTGTAGTCAACCTTGATATTAAGGTCAGACTATCGCAGATAAAAATGGCTCCCATATGAACCTGTTCTAAAAAGTCCAGTTTACAGTGTTATACCAAAGCATGCTCTGTAGATCTGACTTGGTACAGGGCTGTAAACAGTAGAACCTTAATCATCCAAACTAAGTGTACATAGCGATAAAGGCAATCTAATCATGAAGCCATTGTCCATCATATCTTTATTATTTTGTGATATATGCATTTGTCTTTATTTATTAAATAACTTTCAACAAAATGGGCCTGATGACAACTTGCATATTTTTTCACAATTGTAGGCAATGCATCCCTTTGATTATGGCTGAATAAACCTGTAAATACTTGCGATCGACACAAATGTAGCTGTGTTAACCCGTTGAGGACGAGTCCCAAATATACTCGGGCAAGTGTCGATGGGAAATGTGTGTAGTAGCAAAATCAGACCGTCCTCAACGGGCTAATAGATAGCAATAAATCATCTACTGTCTTTCTTTCCTCACATCCGCTCCCCGTGATTTTTTATCTCCCAAAGAGTTCATCTTCTGTTGTAAACTCACCAACATCTGCCACAATGCTCCCCGGTTCGAGCTCAAGAAGAAACTCCTTCACCCGAGGCCACGCCTTGTAGTGGGCGTCGACGAAGTGCGGTGCGATGCGGTCGTAGACATCACGAACATGCTTCTTCTCAAGGGCCACAGATTCGGCCTCTCGATCCATGGAGAAGAAGATGACTACACAAGGAGATGTACACCAGAAAGAAGGGAAGAGTAGGGAGGGAAGGCAGAGGTCAAAGGTCACGACCTCAGGCTGGGTCACCTTTTCCCAGTGCGGTAAGGAGATGACTGCCACTGCGGCATTGGAGGATCAGTCACCATCAGATCTGCATGGTAGAAGAATAAACCACAGAATATCACGAATCAATGAAAAACAAAAAAAAAAATGCTCACATAGCACACATACAGTCAGTCAGAACCATATTTTCATGAAAGCATGCGAACATCAACATCTAAATCTTCAAGGAAAATGCACAAAATACTCCCTCTATATACAACAAAATGGCAGAGATCTTCTGTGTATATCTCTGATCATATAGAACCAAATATCCTTGTAAAATACAAAAATCTTTCATTATGACAATGAGTTGAATACTCAGTGTTGTCCCTTTAAACTGTTGAGGATGGTTTATTTTTGCTAAAACATGCATTTCCCTTTATTAGACACATGCCCGAGTATACTCGGGACTCGTACCTCAATGGGTTAACGATCAGCTATTTTAAGCCACAGGTAGCCTGTTTGTTTGTTTCCAACTGAGGACTCTGAAATGAAACCACTTCCAGTGCTAGAATCTGCTACCCCTAACAGTTGTGCTGCAGTGCAAATTAACTGACACGGCTCTGCATCAACAACTGATATTACGGTTGTTAAACATATCACAGATGTAAGATGCTTCGTGTAATTGCCACGGTCTCATTACCCTGCCCTGTGTTCAGACTTTGAAAGAAGGTTGGACTGTTTACATAGCTCACAGAAAGCTGGAGGCCGGGTTCAAGTACTACGCTTTCTCCCATTTCACATCAGCATTAGATAACACAGACAAAAACTTGCACACATGCTGGTGGCAGTGTGTACACACAGGGGGATTACACTCACACGTCACATGTTTACTTCTTTGAAATCGACAAAGGTTGTGTTCACACAATGTATGGATTTCTACAGAAAAAAAGAAAATCTTGTCAAGGTGTATAGTTACTGGCTGTCTCTATGATAAAAGAGAGAAAGATTCCTGAATTTATCCTTATTTTAGGAGTGCAGACGATGCATCAAACATGCACTCTCTCTATGACTGCAACTATAACTTGCACAATGCATAACTGATAAACAATTTTTATTATGTCACAATTTATGTAATAAATCCATACATTCCAGTAAAGTTAAAGTGCATTCCATTTTAACTGTATTAAAAGGCATATTCATGCAGTGAGACACTATATTCATTCCAAAACTACGAGTCACACAGCCTAAATATAGTTCTAAGCATAATACATGTAATTGTTCTCTACTTTCTGCATTCTTGCCATCTACTGATGAAAAAGCACATTTTACATCACTCTCCACTTCTGAAAATATGTGATACATCAAACTTGAAGCAAAAAACAAAAAACAAAAACCAGTTTGCGGTATGATATATGTTGTATGACCTTTAACTTTTACTGGATAACAGATCTTTAAATTCAGCTCAATACATTTGGCAGAATGCAGACTTAAACTGAGCGGTGATTACAGCGGATGAAAGTTCAAAGCAAGCTAATGTACTTCGCAAATGGACTACGCTTGCATTACAGACGGTACAGGGAGAGTGCCTTTTCAGACGTCTTGTGTATTTCTCCTTCTTCTGTGGGCGGCTTTGCTCACTCTCACGATCGACATTCCTTTCATTACACAGACCCTTTCAGTGACCCATTATTTGTACACAGCTTCCTGCAACCTCTTTGAACAAGCTGGGGGAAGAAACGGCAGAATTCGATATCACAGGAAGTGCTGACATTGAGAAGTCCCCTATTCCAAACCAACCTCCTTTCCTGCCTTAAATTGAATGACAAAAGGGCAATATTTCCTCTAGTGATTTGATCTCCGGACAACCATGCTCTCTCAAATCTGGTTATACGACCGCGAGCTTTCCGGATAATATACCTCTCGTGCATACTTCTTCCAGACATTCAACCACGCATTCGCCAGTTTGCGTCACAGGCGCTGACTTAACGGCGAACATTGATACTTGACAAAATTTTTTCGGCGAATCCATCAACCGACTGAAAACAATTTGCCGGTGGGCTCTCTCCCTTTGACGTCTGCCGGAGCTATCTGGCAGATTACAACGAGGGTTGACTGATCGCCAGTTGATTACGCCTGTCTCCAGAGAATTGTGATCTCGTAGCGCTAACTCTCTCTGATATTTGGACATGATTCCCCCCCAAACACCATGGGAACTGACTCTAGATAGATATCTATGTCTCTGCCTACGCCGTCCATTTTGCCGCATCACTATTTTGTCAAAATCTGCAATCTACTTGAACAAATCTGCAAGCACTTTCAGTGTTTCAGTTACAGATATGTGATGACTTCACTAACAAGTATAGGATCTGTCCATTGTTGAGAAATTGCAGACAAAGTGTAAGATTTCCTTCTGCACTTCATGTTATGATGGGATAGACTTTTTTTTCAATTTTTCCGTTTTCGTTATCAAACTGTGGTCAGATGAAGTGTTGGCAAAGCTTTTGAATGTGTCTCACAGAGTTTGATAATGATTTTGGCAGCACTGATTCAATAAAGGAAACATTCATCTTTATTATAGAATAGCTGGCATCTTTGTTTTTTATATTTTTTTTGTGATTGATTGAAGATGGTGTATTAATTCATTTGGTGACCATAGCTATACACAACAGCTTCAAGTCCAAATAGAATATTTATATTATATTGGATGGCTATGAATTGGATACCAGGGAATATTGCACGAGTTAGGGCCGATATTGCAGGAATCGAAGATGAGTGCAATATCGGCCCTAACGAGTGCAATACTCCCTGGTATTCCATGAATCAAGGCCATCAAATATAATTATTATCATCTATACAATCAAGCAGCGCAAGCATAAACTGCACAAAATTAACCGGCTTCTACTCATCTTTGAAGTTGATTCGGCAGTCACATCCCAGCGCTAAAAAGGGGAAGCCCCTAAAACTGCGTATAAAACAAACAACTAGCAAGATGTTTACGCGCTTGTGAATTGTAACAAAATGACGCGCACTAGTAGCAAGCGTTTGCGCATTCAGCAAGCGCTCGCACAATAGACAAGACGGAATTGAATATGGTGTGATCTTGAATGCCAAGTAATAACGGCAGCCTATGGAGAATTAATACGTTGGCCTATGCGATTCATTCAATATGCTCTGATATTGAATGGTAAAAATTTAGCGGACTACAATACGCGTTTTAAGGCGCCGCTAAAACGTCCTATATAGATGATAATATACAAATAATGAATGTTTATGAGTGCAATGGACAGAATATTTCATGAGGTGAAAGATGAAATAATCCATTCAATGAGGCGCAGCCGAGTTGAATGGATCAAAGATTTCATCTTTCACCGAATGAAATATTGTATCCATTGCACGAATGAAAAACATTTACTATTTGTTTAATGTAATGCCTAAAATAGATCCTTGGCATTTGATGTTTTATCAATTTTTAGCAAGAGAGAATCTGAGATCAAGAGAGTGCTCACTGAGCGTTTTACGCTAGCGTGCATTTTACACGCGTAGTATGCCAGGCTCTCAGTGTGCATGCAATGGAGCAAATCGTATGGATCCAAAATTGCACGGTATTAAAATGGAGCCACAATTGCACGGATGATGACCTCATAGTGAAATGGGACGAATGATCAATGTCACCAATCAAATAACAAGGATCTATTTAGGCGTTATATAATGTTTTCCATTACATTAAATTAAAATGCACTCCAAAACTATGCAGATAAAGCATAAATTCAATAAAAAAAGAAATCTTGCTGTAATGAAACAAATTCATACTTAGTCACCACAGACATATTCCACTCTACTGAAACAAACAGAATTATTCATTTCAAACAATGAGAAAAAAGTGTAAATATCCAAGTGTGAAAGAAATTAACAAAGTGTGATAACTTCTTTTCTTTTCATGGGCCATTTGTAAAGCATGCAAATGCCCTTCAAAAAAATCTTTTTGTTCTCATGAAAGACAAATCACACTTTTGGTTCTCTAACTCACTAAATTGATAAGAAGTACACTTCCTTCTGCAGTATATCACGCCAATTTGTCTATGTGAGAACATCCAATTTCCGTATAGTCCACGCAACAGAACTCCCATGTTAGAGAGGATTTTTTTTTCCTTCATTTTGTTCTCCAGCCGGAAATTGCCAAGATGCTCACGTTCGACTTCCGCCCGCTGGTTCCGCCTCTCCTTGCGAGATGAATGACCCACATAGGCCACACAGAATCCGCCCACACGTTACACCTGCCTGCCCGCCTACCTCCCTTGTCCTCGTGTTCACCGGCATTAACAGTTTACCCAATCAAGGGGCAGGTCTTGTCCTGCTGCAACAAGGCGGCGGTGTAATGGATTCGCCAATTTATAAAACATATCTGCCTAAGTGGTCGGAGGGTAACCTCATCACAGAGATGGGGCAAGCAGGAAACCCCTGTGATCTTCTCCCCACTCGTGTAGCTCTTTACCTGGCCCAGTTGCACACATGAACAGCAAAGCTTGCTTGGATTCTACACAAACAGTACAGTGACTAGATAAACCCGGCAGGTAACATAGTTTGAATGGCGGACACACTCTCCCGGACTGGTGAACATGTTCATGGTAAAATGTAACATAACCACGGATAGCTGACATACATGTATCTGTTGAAGGAGGTTGATGAACATGATCATGTATCACTGATAGATGATGATGATGATGATGATGATGATGATGATGATGATGATGATGATGATGATGATGATGAAGAAGAAGAAGAAGAAGATAAAAGCAGTGATGTGACATCAAAATCCATGTAAATAATAAATTGATGGCCATCACATTTTCTCTGAACCACGAGCATCTATACAAGTGTTCATATAATTATCATTTTTACTATCATATTATACTTCCTGTCGTACATGAAAAATGATTGGAATCTTGTTGGTGTTATTTGTATACCATAATTAGAAATGATTTATGTTTGTATGCCAATAGTTGAAATCAATAAAACATATAAGGAAAAAAATGATTGGAATCATAGTAAAAGTGGTATGGAGGAAAACATGCAAAAGAGACAATGATTACCACAAATATGACCATGATTATGCAAACTTGATATTAATATAAACATTTTATTAACTTGAGCCTTCCCTTTACTTGCCGTCATCCTGCACAAATCTGTTGAGTGAATACATGTATACATAATGAAATCCCTGCAATTATTTATTACCTTCTCACAAGCAGTGTCTCAATGTTTTTTTTTATACAAAAAGAAATCTTTTTTTAAAAACAACAGCAGATCTACAGTGTAGATTTTCTTTGCTAAAGGCTTTGCTCACTTCTGCAACAGATTAAGGCAGACGCTGCGTGATTATATTCTGGGTCTTCTAATACGCACTATCCACTTATTCCATTAAAAATTTATGGATGGTATATTGTATTACTCACAAAAAGGCACATGTTTTGTCAAAGATGTACATGTACATGTACATGTACATTACGGATATAGCCTTGCACGTCAGTGAATTTCAGACCTTCATATATAAAAAGAAAAGAAAAATGAGAGAAAATTACAAAGACACAGTTCTAACTCCTCTCAAGCTGTTGTTGTTTTTCTCTCTGTGTCTCTTTATTGGACAGAAAGGGTCACAAATATATGGACTTTGAAACTTCTGTGTTGGCAGAGGCATGTCACAACACAGGCCTACAGTAGGTGCAGTATTGGTGAGGTTACAAGAGATCCACGAACAGCAGCAGAGTGGGTCTGGAGGAAATGCTGCTGAGACTAATATATGGGAGCATAATCGGTGGGAATGATTATACATGCACCTGCTTGTGCAACCTGAAATGGATGAAACCCTAGGAGGTATCACAAGTGCATTACCACGATTGAGATGCATGCACATGCAACAAATAATCCAGAGATCATGTCAGAACACAGCCAGCAAATGCAAAAAACAAAAAACAAAAAAAGATTTGTAAAATGGAGGGGGGGGGGGGGGGAATAAATGAATAACACTATGATTAATTCACATATCCAGAAATGCAGACCAGCTAATCAAGGGACCATTTCGTTGTGGTCGATACAGCTCTCTTTTCAACACAAATTTCCAACCGAACAAAATTGCTATCTTTCCGGATATTAAAATGGACGGATTTATTCTTTGTGCAGACTGGGGATTCCACTGGCAAAGATTGCACATTGCAACATCTATCAAAGGTGTAATCTAATGCAGCTGATAAATATAACAAAAGACACAAACAAGAGAAATTATACATTGTATGGCAGGAGTGTAAATATAAAATATAAAGATTGTATTCACGGAGAAGCCTGAGTATGCACAAATCACATCAATAACATGCATGCAATATAAGCTTTAAATCAACATGAAGTATCCAATGAAGACACAAAAGGCAGAATATGATTTTTTACACACATCACATTGCCTACTTCTCCTTCAAGGCTAGGCAATTGCAGGTAAGCCTATAGGCCTGCTTTGAAAGATCACGTAATGGGGACAATAAACCAAGCTTCGCTTTCGACTCTTTCATTCAGATGCAGCAAGTGCAATGGGACAATGATCTGGAAGATTACATCTGACGACACCCACTCATCTGGCAGCCAGATACTTTATTGTGAAATTCAGCCAAGAATTCCCAGCTCCACGCAGAGTAAAACATACTGTAAAACCAGAAATGCTTGTGTGCATTTTAATTTCAAAGAATTTTGCAAGAACCAAGATTCGTGAAAACAAAGCACAAGCAAAAGTTCTTGTCTACACTAAATGCATGTATTGAATGCCAACGGCAATTCATGAAAATTTCATGCCGCAAAAGAGACCGTTGGCTCTGATTCGTGAAAATGTCATGCTTTTACAGCAATTCGGAGATCAATGATCAGATTGACTTGCAACCACATTGCATATGATAGGCCAGAATGAAGAATAAAATGAATGAAGCCTAATGAATAAAAATGAAATCAGAAGTAAACATTCAAATCTCCTAACTTCAGTGGGAGACTGGTGAAGGTATATCATTGACCATCTCATATAATCTGCCTAATACTGTATGTGCTGTTGCTAACATCACTGTGTTCTGAAAACACTGACTGGCATATTGTGCTCAGTTTAGGTCTTATTTGGATGAAACTTCTACTATTCCCTTTGTGTGATTTCTAATGCATTTGTTAATCGCAGATTAAATATGGTGTCACATCGCACTTAATCTTGAAATCTTGGATCTTAATCTCAACAATATCTTTGCAGAGTGGCAACACTAACTTCATGGCCCGAATTCACGAAGGTGGTACAAATGAAACCATGGTTTAAACCATGGACAAAAACCATGGAGCCCCAAGTGTCGCATGGAATATTTCATAATGCAATTAGTCATTTCGTCAATTGAATTATTATTTTGTCAATGAAATTATTATTTTGAAACGAAATGACAACATTTTGTAACTAAATTAACATTTCATCCACAAAATGATAATTTCGTTAACGAAACGGTCATTTTGTTGACGAAATGACCAATTTCGTAACGTAATATTCCGTGTGACACTTGGCGCTCCATGGTTTTCGTCCATGGTTTAAACCATGGTTTCATTGTACCACCTTCGTGAATTTGGGCCCATGTGTTAATTCAGGAGCAACAGAAGAGAACTCCTTTACCCTCAGGTCATTCAAGGTCTGTGAAGGACAGGAACAACCGCCCTTTACTATCAGTTATGGTACCTGTGACCCATATAATCGTTGGGGTGGCAAGACCTTGTATCTCAAATCTTGGTGAAAATCATTTTTCTTTTATTAACTGACAGATAATCAGTGGTAAACGTGATGTCCTGTCCCAATCCTGGCTACCTAATATCAGGGAACACCTCCCTGCTAATACCCAAAAGATGAAGCTACTACGGCATGCTAAAGGAAATGTGATCCCATTTGTTCATTCACAGTGCTTTGGCTGCCATGTTTTTTCACTCTCCTGAACATTTGACATTTTTTAGATACCAGGTTTTATAATCCCAGCAGCTATTAGGCCTTGAGACTCAATACTTACAAGGGTTTTATGACCTGCCTTTTAGGAAGTGGGTCAAACAATGACTCCAAGAAATCCCCCTTCCCCACCGCCCTTACTGGGCGCTGCTTCCAATAAATGGCCACCATTCATCCGAACACAAGTGCAAAGGCCAACATTCATGTTATTCTTCAATCACATACGTAGCATACATAATGTATAGTGACTCTGTAAACAACATTATATTCAACTGGTATGCGGGCTGCATTTTCAAAGTTGACAAAAATAGTTTAGTACAGCACTCTTTTGAATAGATATGTTTGTTTACCAGTACCCAAAATGTGCTAAGTTCATATCGGCATGTACAATGTAGGCACTGAAGTGTTACTGGTGCTCAAAATCAAAAGAAAGCCACATTCACATCACTCATTCATCCACAAAGCCTTTGTCTTACTACCTATTGTTCTGTGCAGATTTTATGTCATTCTTATGTCCATTCTTTCCAGCGGGTGCCTTGTTCTTAATTAGGCAGATTGTTAAAATCCATGGGATGCTTTAACCTGTTGAAGACAAGCTGATTTTTCTATTTATTGCACTTCCCACAGACACCTGCCCAAGTACACTTGGGGACTAGTCTTCAACAGGTTAAAATTAGTGATGTCTAAGACCCTGTTTACAGTGCAGGGCCGGGCCGAGCCCGACCTCAATTGCGGTACTCGGCCCCGCAATTTTGTCCGTTTACAGTGCTGGGCTCGGCCTGGGCTTTTAATTTAAACCTTTCAATATTTTGTCGTAGTGGCGCTCTGCTTGCAAACAAGCGACTATTATTGGGAGCACGTGGGTCCCAATTTTGTACCGCATTTGGCCCAGTTTGTGTTTACAGTGAGAAAAGGTCGGGCTCGGCCATGGCCGAGCGGCAGCCGAGACTTCCTCCACAGCTTGGCCAAATGCGAGGCCGATTTTGGTACCGCATTTGGTCTTTTGCGTGTTTACAGTGAAATCGCGGCCGAGCCAGGCCCTTTCACTCACTGTAAACGGGGTCAAACTGCTTGGTAAACTTGGTAGTGGATAGAGGATAAGAATTGCATCATAAGTTGCCTTCTATGGGCAAACTCATGGAAAATTATTACATTATTTGAAAAAAGAAAAGAATAACAGATCAACTGTCTGAAAAAGATGTCACATTATCATATTGATATTCTACCGGTATTCAACATCACATGGATCAGCACAAACAAGCAAAATCACAAAGCTTTGAATCTATAAAAGTACAATGATGATGCTTATAATTTTCTTGCATTTAAAATTAACCAATCCAGAAATTTGATCTTCTACACATCTAGGACCCTACTTGCTCATCCCAAAGAAATTTTCTTGTCTGAAACTTGCTTGAACCCATACGTATAATACAAGATGACATTTTCCATCACACAGGTGTGTGATTATGTGATTGAGAATTCAGGTTCTCAGCTTCTCTTCCCTTTGATTACGAGTAGATCTTGACAAATACGCAGCTACAATATAAGTGGGTCCAAGGAATTATTATATATACCTGCATAGTGACCAGTCTACTTTCCTCAAGCAATCTGCAATGTGTGCATCAAATCAAATTTTCTGCAATTTTTTACCTTTGCTGATACGTCTACAAAAGTGGGAATGATTTGGCATTGGGGTAGTGAACGGTGACATGTATTATATTGAGACCAATCAAATCTTACGAGAATGTCACATACATTTGAGATTGATCTTGCAAAGTATCTGTCATCTATATAATATTGTCTGGCAGTCACATACAAAATTCAAGCACATGGTCTGCCCTAGCTCCTCTTGATCACACAAGCCTGGTAAAGTCTGATGTAATTCAGTGCTTAGGCTACAAACATTGTATTGTTGGTTGTAACTAAGCAGACTGTTGTAGTAAGTACTGTATACGGCAAATATTTCGCGATGTTTTCATTTTCGCGAAATTCGTGAGTCAGGTGCTATTCACGAATTTAAAAATAAAAAAATCAACTCTGCTCCTGACATGAATGTGACGTGCATGCACACATTTCTCTGTTCAGTGCCATACTCCACAATCGTGCACTCATGAAATTGCCGGTAAGTCCCGATTTGCACAAAATTAAAGATAATATAAAGTTTTGGTACCTCAAAAGTTTCCCTGAATTTCCTTGTCTTAGTTTGTGTTTCAGGTTAAAGTACCTTTCATATAACTAACACTGTGAGACTTACTCGCCCCAAAGTGCTCTCATGTCTTAGTAATCATGCAATAATGGTTTCGTACCAGAGCCGTTTGTTTCGTACAGTACGTGTGCCTCGCGGTACCGCGAGGCACGCGTACTGTACAAAACCATTATTGCATGATAACTGCGACCAGCAGCCCCATACGCATAGCTAAATGGGGCTTCGCATTGTAGCATTCAGGATCATGACAGACTAGTATCACGGGTAATTATATCAACTTAAAATCCAAAAATTTCTTTAATTTGAAGACTTACCAGTTAAGTTGAACTATTGAAAACAGGCTTCGGGCAACATTTGGTTCTGCCAATAGTCCCTTTCTGTTCGAATTGATGACTGAATGTGACTCGGTCGAGAAGACCTTGGGAGAGCTACACTGAATACACTTTGTACTACGGCCAGCGCATGTGCACACATCACATGCGCACAAATTTCAAATCCATGAACGGATAAGGTGTCTGTGTGCGCATGTGCTGGCCGTCAATTCAGTGTAGCTCTCCCAAGGTCCTCTCAACCGAGTCACATTCAGTCATCAATTCGAACAGAAAGGGACTGTTGGCAGAACCAAACATTGCCCGAAGCCTGTTTTCAATACCTCAACTTAACTGGTAAGTCTTCAAATTGAAGAAATTTTTGAATTTTAAGTTGATATTTACCCGCGATACTAGATCTGTCATGATCCTGAATGCTACAATGCGCAGCCCCATTACGTTATGCGTATGGGGCTGCTGGTCGCAGTTAATTGCATGATTACTAAGACATGAGAGCACTTTGGGGCGAGTAAGTCTCACAGTGTTAGTTATATGAAAGGTACTTTAACCTGAAACACAAACTAAGACAAGGAAATTCAGGGAAACTTTTGAGGTACCAAAACTTTATATTATCTTTAAAATCGCTAAATATATGGCATATACAGTACATTGTAGAACATCACCACAGTGATTTTGTTAATGAAATCCGAGCATTGCCTTCAATTACAAGCACCTCATTAAAACAGTTCTGCACTGTTCTTTATGATTTCCCTTTTTTCTAACTTCTTGTAGGCATAATAACATATACACGGTGTAAATGTCTGAATCATACCAATACCTACATATTGACATTTGCTCAGATATGTCTTTCACCACTTTCTACAGATTCACAGTGGTAACTCCATGACATACAAATCAATGTCCATTTCGTTTTCTTAAAAATTGTATTTTGTTTTAATTACTCATTAGCTCTGCCAAAGAAAATGGGTTGCAATAACTTTGACCCATTTTCAAGGTGCTTATTTTCTCTATGATTTTATAACAGGTTTTCTTTCTGACGCATTCCCCACTCCCTTGGACATCTACTGTAGTGCCTCATTAGTCCGGGAAGAAAAGTGAAAGTGCTTGGCAGTAACTCGATCCGTCACTTTCGCCAATGACATCCCCTGTGACGTCCGATGCGTGACATGACGTACCAGGAACTGACCATTGGTCAGCAGTCTCCTGATGTCCACAGTACCGTAATGACCGATCCTGGCAAATGCACACCTGCCATCGTTATATTGTAGAAGGATGATGCCAATGCATCCCCTTGTTAGTAGGCTGAACTTTGCAAAGGAGGAACAGCAATTAATTTGCTTTTCTCCCTCCTCCAAGCATTAATCAGCAGAGAGTGGGGCTGCATGACATACAGGGTTACATTATATTGTATACTCCATGGAAAGCATGCATTGTTGAATGCATTGCCTTGTAGCCACTTGATTTGTTTTGCTTTGACATCAGTGCTTTTATTTCTCTGAAGTGAACTTTTATCTTGACGATACTTTGTATGATATATCAGCGGTTTCACGCACTTTCGTCTCAAACCTTTTTTTTATGCAGGAAAAAATAACTAAAGACAGAGGTAAATACATAAGTATAAACAGAAACTTTAAAGGGATAGTACAGTATTGGTGGAGATGAAAATTGGGCTTTTAACTTTTTGTGAGATACCAAGAAAACACTTAAGATATAGTACAGAGCATACCATTTTAAGAGGAATTCAAAGTTTATTTGATGAAAATCGGGTTTTGAATGACTGAAACATTCAAAAACAAAGTAAAACAAAGCGATCGTAATAAAGTGTGGGTCCCACACTTTATTAGAATCGCTCTTTTTTGGATATCTCAGCCATTTCAAAACCAATTTTCATCATATAAACGTTGAATTCCTCATAGAATTACATGCTCTTTCATATTTCATAAGAGGTTTCTCATTATCTCACCGAAAAGTGTTAGAAACCTGAAATTAGGCCTCAACCAAAACTATATGATCCCTTTAAACTTCGAAATTTCGTGCTTTCAAACTTACAATTTAGATAGAAATAAGATAACTCATGCCAGATAATAACAACAACAACTGCAACATCTGAAATCTTCCAAAAAAAAAAGTCCAAATATGCATATTTTAGGACCTAAACACTGGAAAATCAACCCATGGATGCAAAATTTTGTGGGTTTTGTGAAGCCGGGCCACGAATCATTTCAAAAGTTTGCTAAGATAGAGTTTTGCCTTTCTTGCACTGGTCATATACAGTGTACATTTCATCTAATCCTTGCACTGCACTCTGACATATTAGTTATGCTTTATACATCTCATTACATCTGCAAATGAAGTACACAGTGAGACTTGAAAGCATACAATACCATCTTTCTGGATGCACAGGATATGGCTTCTCAGAGTCTCTGGAAAAAAACTAATCCCCCTATGGCTTCTCTGCTGTGCCTAGAGACTGTGCTAATATTACTGTCTATGAAGAGATTCTACTTTTACTGCTTGGCAGGAACAACTTCCAGGATTCCCATCAGTCCACACTTCAAGCCGTCACCATAGCACCTCATATTCCCCGCAGATGAAGGAAGATTTAAAACTCTTTCTTCCCCGTAGCCATAACAACCATACTTCTGGATGGAGATTGCATCTCTAATCCTAGCCTTTAGCTCTTGAACCAATAGCAGCCACTCTCATGGTGAGAAAGGACAAAAACCTATTCAATTCTCCTTCTTTTAGAAACAAACATTCTTTGTCACACATCCACTTGCAGAGAGACAAGATCATGGGACACTTATAAAACAGCTAACAGGAAGTATGCATCGTTGTCCTCATGATCAGAAATAATACATGCCCACAAACACTCCTCATAGAGATGGTGAAGGTGATGATGATGATGATGATGAGGAGGAGGAGGAGGAGGAGGAGGAGGAGGAGGAGGAGGAGGAGGAGGAGGAGGAGGATGAGGAGGAGGAGGAGGGGGAGGAGGAGGAGGAGGGGGAGAAGGAGGAGGGGAGAAGGAGGAGGGGGATGAGGAAGAAGGGGAGGAGGAGGAGGAGGAGGGGGAGGAGGAGGAGGAGGAGGGAGATGAGGAGGAGGAGGGAGATGAGGAGGAGGGGGAGGAGGAAAAAAATGCCTTTCTTGTGTCACGTCTGGCACATTTAATGCTTCAGAACTCATGAGGGCAGTTGACCGCAGTGTAGGAATAACTGTAAATTATGTTAAAGTTAATATAACTTTTGCTTGAAAAAAAAAATGTCTGTTTTAATCTTCTTGTTGTTTGGAATTTCTTATCTAATGATATACAGTCTTAAATTATGGAATTTTCTTGATTGAGTTAGTATAGACTTTCACAGTGGTGGATCCAGAGGGGGCGCACCATGCACATTTTTGCTTGCCATAATGTTCCAGTAGTTAATGTCTTGATTTTGCAGAATTAAAAACATGCAAAACTCTTCTTAACCAACCAAGCGAGAAAAATTAGTGGCACAAAAATATCCACTTTTACAGTACATTGATGAAGATGTCTGGACCCAGGGATTTTCCTCCACGGACCTGTACCTCACAACGGCAACATAATCTTTTAAAAGATCTCTTCAAAGTGCATGACACCACTTGCAAGCTTACTGCTACAGAGACAAAGGTTCAGTCTTTCAACAATGCATGCTCGAATGTAGATTCAGAATACTCAATTTGCAAAGATATTGAGATGGTTCAATAAGATATGCATTTGGAGCACTCATCTATTGTAGCAATTTTCACTGTACATATTTCTGGTCAGGAGGAGCAATTTTTTTCTCCTGGCCAGCAATTTCCTACAAGAAGCTTCCGCGTTTGTGTTTATTCATGAGTGATGATACAGTGGTATTTTTCTCTACAGGTACTTGCCTTTTGTATTTTGTATTGGTTTGTTTTGTTTTGCTTTTGTTTTTTGTCCATAAATGAATCCAGTCTGCTCAGATTTCACATTCTGGATCTTATGAAAGCTTGTTAATTATGTCATTCAACATTCAATCACAAATCTGTCCATCCCTTCACCCCCCCCCCCCCCCCATCATAAGCCCATGGAATGCCTGCAGATACAGATATATTGTATATGCATGCAAATGTCTTGTGCACAGACAAAATGCACACAATTTACCAACAGCTTACGATTCATTCAAACAGGGGCTCATGCTTGCAAGCGGGAAAGAATCATTGCCAGAATAGAGGAGCATGATTTTCTTGCTTTCAGGTGCAGGTACATCCTATTTTGTATCTCTACCTGCAAGCACTAGATTTTAGCTTATATCCCACATGATACGTCACTTACGTTTCATAACTTTACACCCTTGCATCCTTCTCACGCAAGTACTGAAGCAGCCGCCACATAACATGCGGTTAACTTGTTCCAGCCAATCCTCTCCGTTACACTGAATTTCCATTGTATAATTACTGGGGCAAGATGGCAGATCTCAACCAAAAAGCATGCCAGATTGAGGTTATTGGAACAAGAACTCAGAATAGAAGAAGAAATGAAAACATGGAATGGAAACCACACCAAACATTGTGGTTTTTGCTCAGGTTTCATGTGGCACAATAAATGGGTCATATGGTGAAAATGGCTGATATATGTGGCTTCTGTAGCTGTATTTTCAACATGTACAATTGTATTACAGACTTATCTGTACATTCAAGCATAAAAGATCATACTACCACTAACAGTATACAGTTTAAACATCAGACTTCAGTCATAATGTTACTGGCCAACAATTAATTGAATATTTACAGAGTTAAGGAAGCAAACAAACAACAGAGACTGAATGCTTATAAAAAATGGGTGACCACTAATGGGGAGAAAAAACAAAATAATGACAATGATGAAGAAAATACAATGAAAATGCTTCTCTATAACAACATCAACAAATAATAATGATGATAATAATAATAATGATAATAATAATAATAATCATCATCATCATCATCATCATTATTTAGCCATTGATCCACTTCCTTTCAAAAGCCAGAAACGAACAGAAATATCCGCAAAGTGGAGAGAAAAGCAGCTACATGATGGGCATTTCTGCAGAGAGACGGAGAACATCAGCAGTAATGACACATGGTTATGGCTGAAGAAAGGAGAAATGAAGAAGGAGACAGAAGAACTGATCATCGCTGCCAAAGAGCAAGCATTGTCAACGAATGCTCTGAAAGCCAAGATACAGAAGAGAGATGTGGATGCCACATGCAGGATATGCCGGGAAAGAGACGAGACAGTGCAACATATAATATGTGGCTGTAGTAAACTGGCACAAAAAGAGTACAAAAGACGACATGACAAACTGGCACAAGTCGTTCACTGGGAGCTTTGCAGAAAACATAAAATACCATGTGAGACCAAATGGTATATGCACAAACCACAGAAAATTTCTGAAAATGACCCAGTTAAAATCCTGTGGGATTTCGATGTTCAAACTGACAACATCCTCCAGCATAGGCGTCCGGATATCATCGTCGTAGAAAGGGCTCGACAGATGTGCACGATCATCAATGTTACGGTACTGGGAGACAGCAGAGTAGCCGAGAAGGAGAAGTAGAAAAGTACCAGGACCTTGCCAGAGAACTTCGCCACCTGTGGAATATGAAACAAAGGTGATCCCTATTGTCGCTGCAGCACTCGGAACAGCTGCGAAGGCACTTGGACGATGTGAATGTGGCCGGTGCAAATCGTGAGAAAAGTACTAGAAGTCTAAGTTTCCAGGATGGAACTTGACGTGATATTGATCTCAAGGAGATATCTTGTCAAGATACAGACAATGATAATAATAATAATGATGATAATGATAACAATGATAAAGATAATGAGTACAATAAAGATAGGTATAATACAGTAGTGATGGCATGATAATCAACACAAGTAGCCTAATCATTGTTACAGTGTTTTGTAATCAATAACGACAATGATCATATTCATATAATTGTTGTACTGTTGGTGTTTCTTTATTTGTGAGCTGTGAATAGATAAATATATCCTTGTTCATTTCATTTGTTGCATTACAAATTATAAATGACTATAAATCACCTCTAAATATGTGTACGACAGTATAAATTTGATTTTTTTTTTTCAGTAATGGGAAGTGGAGAGGAATGGATTGTTGGATTTGGGTTTGTCAGAATTGTTACATTTACCACAAGGTTTTGCTCCTTGAACTTAATACCACACTTTGCAGTCAATTCTTGTAATCTCTTTTCATCATTTCTTAGAATAGACCACCAGAAGTGTTGGCATACACTTGTTATGAGAAACCAGAATTATTACTTCCTTTTACAGCATCAACCAGTCAGCAAATTATGCCAGTTACAGAGTGGCACAAGGGCCCAAATTCACACAAAAAAAGGTGGTTTAAACCTAGACCTTGGCACAAATTTAAACCGTGGTCTAAAATAAGCGTGAAATTGGCATACCTTTGACATGCCATATCAATGCATGTTTGTTACTGGACGTCTGTTGGCATATGCAGTCTGTCAGTTGTGCTTATGCAGAAGAAATTTGCATAGACCATGGTTTAAATGTGTACCACCTTTGTGAATTCAGGCCAAGAAGGCCCATTTGGTGTATTATGTTTTCAAATTCATGGATTATATAAGTCCTTTAAGGACTCGTTATAAGCTGAAGTATACATCCACCTGAATAAATGTACTCAATATGCACCAATACTTGGAATTTGGTTTATATGCATCAGTTATTGCAGTGCCAGGCAAGCCCTCATCAAGCTTTCTATCTCAATGATAAAAACAACCTTCGTTAGAAAGGTATGCAAAAAGTGTAAACATGTGTGTAAAGTGGTCTGTTGTTTCATCCAGGGACCAATGTTTGTTTTGACTGAATAGGTTTGCTCGTCTTGTTTGTTTTTTTTATTCTTTTTGTATGAAATGGCAGAAACAATGAAATATAATAGGGAGTATTTTGGGAGTAAGTTGCAAAAATCAAAGGTTGATTTCATTTTTCCAGTCATGTAGATTACTAACATCATCTGTTTACCTGCAATGGTTTGACTTCATTTGGAAAATAGGGATTTACTCTGATGGTGGGTGTTTGATGCAACTATAGACAGTCTCAGAGCAGATGGATAGAGAAAATTCCCCTCCTGCACAATTAATCAGCAGTTTGAGGGGGGAAAAAAGCTCATTACAGTGTTTTGTTGTTGTTTTTTCTTTGTTTTTGCCTGTGGAAAGAGGCATCTGCTTCTCCATTTCCTGGTGTCAGGGACTGTTTGTAGATTATATTTTGTGTGCAGATATTTTGGTAACAGTGACTGCTTTTAGACAGAGTGGGAAGGTACAATGTACAGAGTGTACAGTATGTGATTGTCGTCTTTGGGTGTGTGTTGTATGATGGTCATCATTCAGCTAATATCCACGCCTACATATTTTTCCATCTCCACTTTTTCAGGGTGTGTCATAATGGTATTTATGCAAGGATGATTACTTAGCATCTTGTTTATGTCCATTTCTAGCAGTGCCCATGAAGGATGCATCTTCTATTTTTTTAAATTTGAAATCTATTTTTGTTTTTTCAAAGCAAAACATGGGTATGTTGTGGAAGATGGAGAAATTGTGCAGAAAAAATGATTTACACATGCATCTAAGCTTTGCATAACTCATTATTTCACGGCAGCATATTGCCATAGCCTTAATCTCTCAAGTCCATCCTGTGTTTTGCCTCATGATTTTTTTTTCTTTATAGTTTATCATAGACATCATAGAAAATTACCCAGACTATGCATTATAGACAGCTTGTAAAGCGGGTAATGAATTCCGTTTATACTCTACTTGCCATGTGTAGTTGGCACAAACTGCAAATTATTTTTTTCCCCTTATGTAGACAAGTAAAAAGGCAGTTATAGAGCATCAATGCCAACAACACATAAAAATGCAGGCAAATTGGTACATAAAGAGAGATTAATACCAAATGTGCAGGCTGCCCATAAAGACTCAGTGCATTGGATACCATGAAGTACTGTTATGTAGGAAGGCTGACCCAGCTTGGATAAATTTGAGAATCCCTGTAACGAATTGTGTTACAGTTTTATCACTGATTTCTGTCTTTGTACACATGAAGCCGAAGAATCTTGACTTGAGTCGACCGTTACTGATGAGCATACGCTTTCATGCACATTAGTATGCATACAGTGTTCACTGACCGGTGCCATTTGTGGTTTTCAAATGTACCACAGTGGGCAGCGAATGAACTGGGCCACCAATGAAACCTTTGAATACTGCCGGAAATCTGAATTCTGCAAACACATCTGTGCTCTCAGACTATTTGCTCAAAAGTTTGGATATCTGTCTAATGTTAGTCACACAGTCAGTGTAAATATTCCCACAGAATGCATCAATGGTGACATCCCATAACACCATGCACAGCAAAACGTAATATATTAACCTACTGAGGATGAGTCCCGAGTACACTCAGAAAAGTGTCTAGATGGGAAATGCGTGTTCAAAATCAAACAGTCCTCGACGGGTTAAACAAACGAAAACCACTGTCTGACTGTCGCTGGCTCTGCTCAAATATGAATACATCCTCTCAGTGGAAACTACTCCCAACTTTACACATAGGTACTACATGTAACAAATCAGTTTTCAAGTATAAATTTCATAATATAATTTACTTTCTCCATGACTGATTTGAGTTTACAGTACAAGTGCCTTTAGCCAAAAAGTATCTTTAGCTAGCAATTAAGAATATTTGATTTATTTAGATTTCTGTGTGTGAGGAATATTTTCACAAGGTTCTTCC
The DNA here is from genome assembly GCF_964275005.1 of Diadema setosum. Taxonomy (NCBI): domain Eukaryota; kingdom Metazoa; phylum Echinodermata; class Echinoidea; order Diadematoida; family Diadematidae; genus Diadema; species Diadema setosum. The sequence goes on from NC_092695.1 coordinate 32,356,553, forward strand.
ACTTGTCAAGTTTTCCCCATAAAAGTTTGTAAAATCGGTCAAAATCATTGAATTTCTGCTGATGACACAATGTTGTAGTCTAATGTTTTCTCTATTATCTGCTGAGATTTTGAAGCTAAGTGATCAAAGGAAAGGCAAGAGATTAGCGTTTTTCTGAACCATGATTTTCTGACTTTCAACAGAACAGAAACGTGTCTGAAGATTTGGATTTAGTACCGCAGATAAGACTCCGCTCCTAGCAACGAAGGAGTGGTCTCATTGGTCAGTGCGTGGCATCCTGGTAACTGATTGGTCGTGCGTAGACCGCTGACGCTAAGCTTGAATGAACATCGCAGAGGTTGCTATAAGTGGACCTTCTATTGTCATTCGTTTGAGGTGAAAACTGTCTTACCTCTTCTTTATCACAATTGCATCTGACAAAACCTTGAGGGCGGTTTTCTCGAAATGCTGATTTCCTAGACCACTCGACATGGTCTCATAAAATCATCAGTATCTCCGCAAGATATCATCAATATCTCCGCAAGATATCATCAATATCTCCGAGTACTTTTATGAATCATGTTATATATTAAAACGGAAGAGTAAGGGAATAATGTCTTGTCATTTTCAGAAAATCCACCTCCCTCGACTTTCGGATCTTTCTGTTGTAGTGGGTCACATACATATAATGTATAGTCTTGGGCTGACATTGATTTCTTGCTAGTGCTGCTTGATGCTTACTGGGTGAATTCACTGTACAAGTGTGATGATAGAATAGTTATGACTCCACAACAATGTGACATGCATTCTAAAAGGTTTCTTCTTCTCACATACTTGCCTCCATTTGGAAGTTGGTTTTGAAAACATCATTTGGCTGATTACTTCATGACTGATTCCATTTTGCTAGTGCACACATTATGTGCAAGCCAATGTTTACAACACAGGCAAACACTGCCAGATACACACCATCTTCTTCTGCACACACAAAAATCAATTCCTCCCTCAACTGGTTCTACATCGTGAAAGCACTACATAGCTAGGCTGTGTTAATCTAACTCAAGAGGGAGAATCACGTATGGCGTTTAAGAATGTGGTTCGAAAGGCGAATCTTGGCGTGCCGCGTTAACCTAAACATCATATAATTGCGATTCGAGTGTTGTCACTCTGGAGCTGCTTCACGCCGTTCGACTCGGGGAAGTAGAGGTCAAATTAAGCGTGCACTTTTCTTTTAAGTAACCAACAGCATGTACAGTATACTGGAAGTTTTCCTTGGCGGCTCGGAGAGAGACGTTTCAAAATGGCATTGCTTTTATCTACTCGTGCAAAGATGATCACAGTCTCAAACAGGTTTCAAATTGCCCTTTGAATTGTGATTAAAATCAGCATTTTCATAACGCATTTAAAAACATGGTTGTATTTTTCTGATGACTGAAAATCGCATTTAGGATTGTGATTCTGCCTCAGAAAATTTCTAGATACCTGCACCCATATTCACACGCAGCTTTTAAAAAGGAGCATTGCAACACACTTATTTTCTCATTATATCAAAATTTATCAAAATGTTATGACTTATTTTCTCATTTTATCACAATTTATCAAAATGTTATTTGAGAGGCAATGCATTTGTTTCAGACCCAAAAGCTGATTTCAGCATTGTGATCAAAGTGAAAGATGCCAGCTCAATGTCCAAACACAGAATCAGGAAAGATGGATCCCCTTCTACTACATGCTTAAAACAGGTTATCAATGCAATACAATGTTAATTTTACCACATGCAGAGCAAGGAATGTGTACCGGTAATGCATGCAAACAGTAGGCTCACTTGAAACATGTGCCGTATACTACAGTAGAAAATACACACATATTAAACATACTTGCAACACTAGTGTTTAGAATGCAATTGACTGGTATTGTAGCCATTACAGCAACATACATACAACACAAAAAGTATCTCACTATTCATAACCTAATTTGCTCAATACGAGATTCCATTTTCATGCAATTGTTGACCTTTGCTTCTCTGTTCTGGTTTGCAAGGCAAAGATGATACCTGGTGCATATTTCTGTAGCATGTGTTTGTTGCGGTTGCTTTGCCACTTTAACATCATAACCTAGGTCTCCAAAAAACATATTCATCAGGTACCGGTACTGTGCTTCTACAACAGCTCCTGGGGGTAGTCACAACACTAAGCTGACCTCACACATCAACTGTGCTTTATTCAGATTCTGCTATCAGTACAGACTACGTTTATACCAATAACAGATGAAACGCTTTAATATAACAAACATTCATATTCAATACATTGTATCATACTCACTGTAGGGCCTACTACATACAGTATTATTGTGGATAACACTGCACTTGACATTGCACAAGACATAAATCTAGACCCCTATGTGTTACGAGTACTGTTACCATTTACCAGCTGGTGCAAATTACTTTAGTGTAAACTAGGTTACATGTAGGTGTATAGAGGATAGCTTTGTGTAGCCTGTCTATTCAGACTCAGTATTCTAACATTATTATTCTGAAGTATTACTATAGTATTACCCTCTGCTTCTCAAAAAATCCTCTGAGTTCTGGACAGTTTCTGCAAGGGGCGTTTATCTTAATGTAACTCTTGTAATCATGGGCAGTGTTTGTTTTAGAGATTGTAACAAGTAATACATTGGGCTCATGGGCTGGCTCTCAAAACACAGCGATTGAACGATGAGTACCACCACGTCCAGGCCGCAAGCGCGAGCTACCCGCCCGCTCGCTAGGTAGGGCCCCCTCCAGCCCTCCCGTCTCTCGCACCAGGTGAGGGAAGACCGCATCTAACCATGTTACACTCACAAAAGCCCTAACAATTTTGAGGAGACCACGCACATACAATCATACTTAATAAAGACATGATATTGCATTCACATACATCTTCAATATTCACGTTTCACAAGAAAGAAAACGAGCAACAAACCTTACCAGCATGATATGATGACGGACCCGTCTGGGCTTCGCGTCGCTAGTGGCATTGTACAACAGTTGTGTTGCGATCTTGTCACACCGATACGCTACGATACCACTGCTCCGTTCCTGTTGGCTTCATAGCAGACGAAACGCTTCAGCGAACTACAGCCAGATTGCTATTTTGTACACGCATTTATGTACAGGGTGTCGTTTAATCTATATAAGAAAAAAAAAAAAAAAAAAAGGAAAAAGTTACAACCACCTAAGTTACTGAAAAAAGAACAGTTCTTACGGCAGCGCTCCGTATGTTGCTTAGCAAACTGAAATGCTAATAAATGCAAGGGATTTACTTTTTGCCCTCCTTTAATACTGGGCAATTATTGTATGACTCTTAAGTAAATCATGATTTTGTGGATGACAGCTACAGATTTTAGGATGTCAATAGAGCTTTTGAACAGGGTGGACTATAGGCCTATTGTGCATCTTAACGTTGATGATGTTGACTCTGCGGGCTGTACCGGTACGTGTGTACCGGGATCCACGTATATACAAGGAGTTATGAGTTCTCATACCTCCTTGGTATGTACTACCATTTTTTTATTTTTTTATTTCTATTTATTTTTTTTTTTTTTTTTGGGGGGGGATTTGTTTGAATTGGTAATTCAGTGTGTTCACAGAGGGATTAGATGGCTGTTGTATATATGCAGCTCTTTGTTAGGGGACCACGAATGTTTTCCTCATGCAGGCTGGAGATGGTATTGATTGATGATGGCCACCCTGATTGCATATGTCTTTATAATCAGTTCTGTACATATTAGTGGGGATTATCTGAACGTTAATGGAAAAAATTTTGTCTACAAGTATCTTAATTTCGTGCAGAAACTGCGGTTAAAGGGATGGTAGGTCTATATAGTATTGGTTGAGATATAGGGTTGAGCTTAATTAACATTTTGCGAGATAGGCCTACTTTAAGAAACCATGTTGCAGAGCATACAATTCTAAAAGCACTTCAAAGTTCATTTGACGAAAATTGGTTTTGAAATGGCTAAGATATCCCAAAACAAAGTTAATAACAAAGCGATCCTAATAAAAGCTGGATCCCGCACCTTTTATTATAGGATCCTGCTTGTTTTGGATATCTCATCAGTCATTTCAGAACCAATTTTCATCAAATAATTTTTTAATTCCTTTTATATTAGAACAACATGCTCAACATGTTTCAGAAGAGGTTTCTCATAATCTCCACCAAACTTTGAAACATAAGCCCAATCTACTACAACCAAAACTATTTCCTTAAGTCTTTCTCAAAAGGAAGGAGTAGTCTCGGAGTGCAGACATGGGATAGGTAGCTTTCGTGCTACGTGTATCTACATAGTCATTGTTATTTTGTAAGAATAACAGTCTTTGCTGAAGTAAATTCGTCAAATCCTGATATCAGTAGGGATGCGCAAGCTGAAATATATCTCATCATCCAAGCGGGGAAAACTAGTTTCATTACATAATTATTTGCGACAAATGAACCTCATAAATGAAGACCGTGTAGGTTACTACACAACCCCCTTTGTGTAAAACTGCAGAGTCGGTCTTTAAAGGGATGATACAGTATTGGTGGAGATGAGAATTGGGCTTATAACTTTTTGCGAGAAAACGCTTATGATATAGTACAGAGCATACCATTTTAAGAGGAATTCAAAGTTTATTTGATGAAAATCGGGTTTGGAACGACTGAAACATCCAAAAACAAAGTAAAACAAAGCGATCGTAATAAAGTTTGGGTCCCACACTTTATTAGAATCGCTCTTTTTTGGATATCTCAGCCATTTCAAAACCAATTTTCATCGAATAAACGTTGAATTCCTCATAGAATTACATGCTCTTTCATATTTCATAAGAGGTTTCTCATATCTCACAAAAAAAATGTTAGAAACCTGAAATTAGGTCTCAACCAAAAGTATACGATCCCTTTAATTTGCAGTTTATATTTGATGTACAATGTACCTATATAGTCTTATTGCCCGTGAAACCCCTAACAGAACCATTCAAGGACATACAGTCATGACACACTAGTCTTATTACAGGGAGGTGGGAAGACCACCTTCTGCTTAATATTAGTAACTTAAGCGTCCTGCAAACACGGTTAATGTTATACGCACGTTGTGCCCATCGGTTGTGCCATTGCGCATTTCCTCTGTGAACCAGTAAAGGCTAGTTCAGTGATTTCTTCATGTAACGAGCTGAATAGCAATTTTTGTACTTTTTTCCCCCATTGTCATTTTCCCCGCATTTTCCATTGGTAGACGTTAGCATCACACGTTGGATGCGTACTAATGACGTCTATCAAATGTCTTAAAGAGCAAATAGGGGCCTACCAGCAAATGTTAAAGTTGACTTTGATGAGTGAAGAGTAACAAAAAATCATAATAAGTGGAAAATAGAAACGTGAAACAAATTTATGCTGCTCATGTTGTTTAAAGCACAGTTTTATGAAAAAAAATATCCATGACGTCGCAACTCTTCTACCCCTTCCTAAAAAAAAAAAGGAGGGGGGGGGGGGAACACCTTTAGTAGGTAATTGAATTATAACACTAAAAAGCATTGATGTGAGGTAGGTGTATAGGTTACCTACAACTATAATTTTCACATTGGTCACAAGTGTGACCCTGACAGATACAGCAATATTTTGTATATCATTTCAAATGAATAAATGAATGAATAAATAAATAAATACAAAATAGAGTTTTGCACTGACCATAGTCCTGACACGGAAAGGGTTAAAATGAACGTTTAGATGAAGCCGGCAGCCAGCCTCTGTGTAACCATAGCCTTTGTAGGCCCGGTTTGGAGGATACGTTGTATACTACTGGGATAGAAAAGACTATACCAAAGATGTAAAGATAAATAAGTGAAACATGGAATGATACATCGATGATGAAATCACCTTATTTATGTTATTGTAGGATAAGTCAATTAATATTAGTGCATCCACCCCATCTTTTTTTTTTTTGATTATCTTTCTCAAGTAGGCTTTATTATACAAAAGCACATGCCAACGATCGACGACAAAGACAATCTCGTTCACGAACGCTATAAATCAGTTTGAGAAAAGTTAATGTCCTTTTTTTTATTCACTGTGGATATAAAACAATACTGAGTTTATTTTGTCATCAGTGAGTTTCTGCATGTCAGACCTTTCAAGTGACTTTTTGTTTGTTTGTTTGTTTGTTTGTATGTATGTTCGAAGGACCATAACACTCCAACCTTTGCTCAATGTGAGTTTGTTTACAATGACATTACATAGATTGTGGTGCCCACCAGTTTTGGCGCCGTAGCTACAATACTTGCAAGATTGCGTGAATGAAAACTATTCTCGCTGTTACATGAAGACTTTTGGAAACAGATCTATTATTTCATGACTAATATTGATTTTGAATTTCTATCATCTCAGTTTGATTTTACTTTATATGTCTATATATTGAACACGAAGAAGAGATATGCTATAAAAAAAAAAAAGTACCAAACCAGAACATTCCGACTGCAGAGCTCTGCATTGAAGTGTACTTGTCAAAAGAGGACGCTGTTCAAATAACGTGTTGAGAGCAGAATAAAGTTTTCGGTATACCTTGCGGCGGACTTGAAATTGGATGTTTGAGGAGCTGTAACATCGGAATGTGTGCTCAGAAAATGCTTTAAGATTCTTTCAAGGAATTAGAAGCTTGTTTGTAATTCTCTGCTTTGATAAACGGATGTCTGGCGAAGTTCCCAGCATGGAGGATTAGTTGAAGTACAATAAGACACAATACGTTCGTACTCGTCATCGAATGCAATAATTATTGTACAAGCCTTTCGCTGATGAAGTAACTAGCATTTTTAACATTGATATTGGCTGAAAAACAATTGTAAAACCACGCATTCTTGGTATCGCAGTGGACTAACAGCCCTTTCACTTTCGTCTTTTTGGAGATTGGTTACCAATGTCTAGTCAGCTTAACCTACTAAGCGTCTAACTGATACGTTAATGCTTTATTTCAGTCATGTATTGTGTCATTTACTGCGTGCATGTCAATTACATATTGCAGTGCTAATGATTGCAACTTATCTTCTTTCTCCTTCCTCTAGATCACGCCTTTTCACATTCTCAGACCCGAGAAGTCGAGAAGACGAGAATTCACAACTCGCCTTTTCGCCTTCTCGGACCAAGAAGTCGAGAACCCGAGAACTCACAACTCACCTTTTCGCCTTCTCAGACCCGAGAAGCCGAGAACTCACAACTCGTCTTTTCGTCTTCTCGGTACCGAGAAGTCGAGAAGCCGAGAACTCAACACTCGCCTTTTCGCCTTCTCAGACCCGAGAAGTCGAGAGGCCGAGAACTCACAACTCGTCTTTTCGTCTTCTCGGTACCGAGAAGTCGAGAAGCCGAGAACTCAACACTCGCCTTTTCGCCTACTAAGACCCGAGAAGTCGAGAGGCCGAGAACTCAACACTCGCCTTTTCGCCTTCTCAGACCAGAGAAGTCGAGAAGCCGAGATCTCACATCTCGCCATCTCAACTCCTCGTCTTCTTGGACCCCACAAGGCCAAGAAGACGGCAGAAGTTCGGCAGATCTGTAGATGCACATCACTTGAAGTTACTGTGCACAAAATGAGTAAGGACGATTGAAAACAAACAAAATCTTATATGTTACCATTGAATATAATAACTCTCTGGGCTTCATCATTTTGATCTGTTGAAGCTTAATGATGGGTTTCAGAATTATAATTCTGTAGAGATCCATTGTGTGATATTAAAATTTCCTATTTTGTATTCTGTATTTTGTGAAGCAATTGCCATAATAAGTTTGTCTTCAACGCATTTACAAAATTGGAGAGATCTCAAGAGAGGGTGTCAAATGCCGCTTTTCGTCAAATTAGAATCCTCATATTTTGTGGTTTACTCGCAGATTGTGCGGTTTTCATAATCATGTCATAATTTCACAATCAATAATCATTGCATACACAAGAAAGGAAGTGACATCGGGGCCATGTACAAAATAATATACCCACTGTATAGATAATGACCCACTGTACTAGTATATTACGCTTGTCATGAAATTGCAGAAATATATAAATATCAAATATCAGACTGATCCGCACGTGAAGGGTTTCACAATGCAATTTAGGATTTAAATATTGCTGGCTTTCTGTCCTTTTTTATGATGAGTGGAGCCTGACGTCACTTCAATGGAATCAGATTTCATCATCCTTCTACCCTGAACAGATTCATGTCTCTGTCTTCATTCTCATTCTTCTGTATAACATTGAGTACTATTATCTTTACAAAGTGATTTGCATAATCTGGTATATAGATGCATTTTGGATGTTAGGGATCTTCACACAAATCTTAGTTAAAATTACTTATGTTGTTCTGATTACCACAATCTCTATGCATTATCTACTTAATTTGGGTAGTTTTCATTCAAATCGTCTTAATGGTGCTTTCAAGCCTTCCTCTAACTATTAAGATATACTGCTTTGAGTAACAATAAATCACATTGATTGCATTGAACCTATATCAATCGCAACGCTGATGGCGCACTTGGACTTGGTGCCACAGAGCAGCTGCTTAGCTGTGGGGCCGTCACTGTTACTCTAGGATTCCCGAAAGAGATCAGTTCACAGATCTCTATGATGCCGCTGGAGAAATGTGTATGGCGCCATCTGCGGTGAACTATCAGATTTCTGTTCTTTTTCTTTTTTCTTTCTTGCTTTCTCTTTTCATTGATCTCAATTAAAGCCGCGCCGATTAAAGCCTCTGGTAAAAACTCCCCCGCAATCTTTGAAGACATTCGAGGAAATGTCACTAGTATTGAAACTGCATAAGAAAACACGCTCTTAAAAATGAATCACATTTCTTCAGAGCAATGATGTCTTTTGGATTAATGATGATACAGAATGTAGAATACAATACTAATTATCTTTTGAACGCAAAGGCACGATTAATTTCGTTACAGTTATCAATTAATGTGTAGACCACTCCGCGTAGATTGATGATATCAACAAACTCAATGAGGTTATTTGTTGCTGATTAACCTTATGCAAAGTGGTAGCCAAGAATGTTAGAAACATTACTTTTGGTTTCTATCATCCATCATCTATCATCAACATGATTATTTCATTTGTCAACCTCGAGAGCCCAAAGAACCTTGTAACTCTTACTAGCCTACGTGCGCGCTTCTCCATGTCAATGATTTCGAGTGGTAAGTACGACTGCTCAAGGAGCGTTCAACCTCATGTGTGCGTATCCCCCATACCGGCAACAATGACATGATCCACACACACGTGTCATGTCATGTAATGATCAGCACGCGTACACGCTAAAATATGTAGAGTTTTCAGAGCCAGCAAAGTTGTTTTGTAAACTAATTAGATGTAACCCTTCGATGTAACCCTTATTGGAAATGAAACGAGCAACCTCTGGAAACATGACTTGTATCCAATGAAGATTGAATATTGTATGAAGCACTAGATTTTAAAATAACACCATGAATGTCACCACTTATACCGTAATAACTGTTGCTTCTACTTCAGCTATAGCTGCGGCACGACCTCAGATCCCACCCCCTCTCAACGAGAAAGTCCTTAACGTTACAACTAGCAGAATCTTAAAGTGTATTCAAGTTTGCATGTAGGCCTAACCTTGCGCAAACAGAACAAACACACAGCAGAAGCAGAAAATAAGCTCATTGGGCTCTACCAGTCGAAATGTTCATGCACAGTTTGAGCGATAGTCCGCGATTGTAGATTTCTATGTCATGTCACTTTGTTTCACTTGAAAAAGTAAAAAAAAAAAAATCACTGTTGATGATAAGAGGACCACGCATGTTAGTATGATTACAGGAAATGCTCTGATGTACTGTTGAATTGCTCCTGTGTGTACACATGGAAGTAGCACGTTGTACACAGCTCCTCCACGCATTCCCTCCCTCCAGGCAACTTTAAAAGTTTTGTTTGTTGCTCATTTGTTGTTGTTTCTTTTTTGTATCCCGCGTTTGGCGCGCGACCGCGCACGTTGGGATCGCACGCAAGAGCACTGCGTCGCGAGGCCTACGGACGAATTCGCAGGCGGCAGAAACAGGTTGACAACAGTTATAAATCACGTGGCGGGCTCCCAGGCCGGTCAAAATACTGAGCGCGAACTGAGTGGGACGCAGATACCACCTAGAAGATTGACCAAACTGGTAGATCCCTACTGCACTCTTATCAGGCACCGTCTGCCTTTTGACACAAACTGTGATTAATCAATTCTTTGGCTCGGACTCAACGTTGCATTTCTACCGTCGTCATTCGGTCGTTTCGGTTGATCTTGGTACGCCTGTCTTTTTTGGCACTGTTTGTGATCCCCGGTGTTCATGAATCCTCTGATATTAAACTTTAATATCATCTTTAATATTGTACCGAACAGTGCGTTTTTGGCTCGGATTTGAACTAGTGAGTGATGGACAGCTGATGAGATACTCAATCCACAAATCTTGGAGCGCATCAGATGCAACAAAGCCAGGAGACCTGACACTGCTCTGGAGCACTGGAATATTGACACTGATACCTCTCATTTGGAATATTTCAGTCCTTCCCAACACCTCTGCATTGTGAACAACTCACAGGAACTTATATCGGTTAGTATAACCTCACATTTGAGGGCAATTTTGTAATATCTGTTTTTCTCGTTCATGTCAGCCAATTTGTGTGAAATTGTATCCTACAACATATCATTTTACTGCACGACGTGCCCTGATGACGCATATTTACATACGGAATATTAAATTTTTAAGAGTATGAGGAGAGAACGAACCCCAAATATTACCAGAATTTTCTCATACGTTGTTCTCCTGATATAGAATATCACCAGTGGAAGCAGTTAGACTTTGTCATTCGAGAAATACTTAATTATATTAAAATTCAAATAGGGAACGTAACAAAGTGAGTGGGTGTCTTTACAAAATGCAGTTGTACCATACCCCTGAAAATTTACATACAATTTTCTTGGTGACTATACTTTCCTCCTTATATATGAAACTTTGTTCTGGGTTGCTGCAAGAAATCATGCAGGTAGTTTTCGTGTTTATTTGTTGTTGTCTATTGTCTACAGCAATGCTATTAATCATTCTGTTTGAAGGAATTCGGAGATGAAATCTTGGTGATTGTCAAAACTAGTGTTGATAGACGATTAGATTCTTCTGGAGTTTGACATTAAATCGTTTAAAAAAATCTCGGAAGTTCGAAGGGGAAAATGCTAGTAATCGATCTTGTCTGATTGCAAAACGATTTATAATCCATTATGTATACATGCTTTTTTATCTCTTTGCTGTCGACATATATTAGGCGTGCGATCTATTTCAAGTCTGATAGAACTATCTAGCTGCAATAAAATCTCCTATCCCAAACACTCGATGCAGATTTGGGAAGAGCAGCGAGACGAGTAATGACAAATAAACATGCCACAAAATCACATCTGACAACGAACTATAAACATTCGCAAACAACCAGACCTCGAAACTTCGTATCGAAACGATCTCATTCGCGCTAGGATTTCATTTAACGTTCCCATCATTTTACGGGCCTTTCTTGGCAACATCTATCGTTTCTTGCCTCGGAATGTCTCGTTATAGGCCTAGATCTCAATACGTCAGGTTGTGTTATCCGAGACCTTTGAAACACGCGCCGTGTGTACAGAGGCATAGAAAAAAAAAATGATTCCCGTAATCATGGTAATCACATACGATACAATTTAGAGTGTATATGTACTGATAAACAAATGGACATGTGAAAAGCTCGAAAAAGTTTCAGTCAGTAGACTTATCTTACTGTGATTTCGTAATGTGACTGGTCGACAGAGTGGATGTTACCACCTCCCAGATGTTACAAGTATTGTTATTTTACGCTTGTTGAGTCGTATGTGTAGAAGAGTTTACCGAAACGAAACAAAAAAACAAAAAAAAAAAACAAAAAAAGGAACCTCCGCGCTGAGTATACAGATTTTCATGATGGACCTTCCTTATTTTCATATATTATTATCACAAGATTGTATGATTCATCGTGCCAGCCAATGTATTGCAATGGTGTGAGCTTCAGTGAGCGCCTTAGCCATTGTTGGGGCTGACCACACGTAACACCAGACAGCAGATTTTGGCACGATGGGCGATTATTGCGTCACTGTACCTTATTTCTCCCTAATCTCTCCATCGGGAAAGAGAGGATTAGCAAGCTGCCGCCGACCCCTGGCCAACCCCTGTCTGATTCGAAAGCTGATCCCATTTTTAAGTAAATAAATCCATTCAAACCCTGTCAAGCCACTCTCTATCTCCTTTCAGGCAAAACACGAGGTGTTGTTTTTGCTTCTTTATAAAAACAAAAAAAAAGTTGGCGCGTGTCGCAAGACACGATCGATGTCTAGCAGGCCTGTCGAAGTTATTCGCTGTGTTATGTGTAACTTTCTTGTCTCGCTGTTTCGAAATTCAAATGAAGGAAATGTGTAGGGAAATAAGGCTAGTTGAGACATGGGACAATGGGTATTTGGCATGAATTTAGTGTCGAAGAACGTGTCTTGGCATAGTAATATGTTTTCCTCTCGTTTCGATTTATAGGGCCAAAAGAGCGCGATGCTCTAGGCAGACAGCAACAAAATTAATGAACTACCTACACGAAGCTCGAGGTTTATGCGTTTGATAACATCTAATAAAGACATAAACGAACTATACGAATATATTTTCGAGAATTCGAACAGTCGGGGTCTGAGGAATATTTGAAAGATTGCAACACGGAGTTTAAGCAAGAAGTTTTCTGGACGTCGAGTATTTTTATATGGTCATGAATTCTATTTCATTACTTTACTACGTAAGTGGAATGTTCAGCATTGTATCTATATTTCTTTTCACTTCATAATTATGCTATCAACCCCCTGGTCATTGGCGCCGTTCTAAATGTTACACATTTATATGAACGAAGTAAGCCAAAATGTTATAGAGGCTCCTTCTCTCGCCACTTGGAGAATAAGGTAAGATGAACCCAACCGTGCTTTGGGTAGCTCCATATAGAGTGTCGTACACTGAACAACTGCTAAACTTGTTCTTTTCTTGTTGAAGTACTCTTGTTGAAGAAGGAGAGTTATCAAATATTCCGCGTTCTTGCGTCCTGATGAATTTGTCGCCGTTTTGATGCCACGGTGTGTGCATGCGTCAATCAAAAAATCGACAGTCCCCGATGTCGCAGTTTCGTCCGCTCATGGGCTCCAGAGAGGCAAGCTGACGGGTGAGTGCCCCGCTTTCCTCCTGCGGGCACCCCGCTCCATGGAATCAGTTTCGAACCGAACAACACCACGTTAGAGGCTCCCAGAAAACTTTGTTGCTGTTGTTGTTGGTGTTGTTAAAACTCCCCTCCTTGAAATTGATATTGGTTTCGAAAGAGTCACGTTTTAATCCCTCTTTTTTTTCTAAATTTATTTGGCGTAGCTCTTTATAGGGCCAGGTTTAAGTCACTGTGGAAGACTGGTGGATTTGAGGTATTTAATAATCTGCAATGAAGGCGTTTAACTTTAGCCTGTCTGTGGTTTCATTGTCGTAAATCGCTCTCGTAGACGAGACCTTGCAATTGACACTAGCTGCACTAGTTGCACATAACAGGCAGCGACAGTCCTCTAACTTGTGGTTCTCTTTTCAGTTTTGCGCCATGCATGTCATGAACAGCTGGGATTGTTCGGCCATGAGGTACCTTGTAGCCAAGCACGTTCACTTGGTTCATCGAAAGTGAACCACAACACCTCTGTATCTCCTGTTATAGTTAAGCGAAGTGTATTTTGTAAATAAGTGCATCAAACTTCACCTTTGGGTAAAAGTTGAAATGTTCAAGAGTGTCGAGCGTATATTTATTTCCGAAGCAATGTTCATTGTGCTCCAGGCACTGCTAATTACCGTTTTGTCCTCGTTATCTCTTGCTCTGTGAATGCCAGCAGCAAGAGACGGCCGTGACAAAATGCCAGCAATTGTGAACAATTTTTTACTATAATCAGAGGTAAACGTGATGCGTGCTGGAGGAGAAGACAAAAATAAGAAGAACCCTGATCTGATCAAGATTTACAGACACATACATTACGTTCACATAAGTGTGCTGGCTTTCATTATTATTATGAGTGCGAATGTCGTGTTAATGAGACAAATTTGTTTTGAAAGGGGTTGTCATTCTTAGCTCATGTGTCTATTTCGCTGAGCCCAAACATCCACCTTGCCCAACCGGGTCGACATTCATACACTTACCAGTTTTACTACTCTCTTATCCCCTTGACACTGTTGGGTGTTAAACACGCCACACCCTCCGCTCTGCTCCCTAGGAGGGTGCGGTTGTCAATGTTTTTGGAGTAGCCTTTCTTTGCGGTCGGATTTTGTTGATTTTTTTTTAACTCTTCCGGGCTATTTAGCTCATTCCTGTCTTGTACCCCTGCCTTTACCTCGGTGAGTTCTTTGCACTGAACCCCCTCCCCTTATATTGCAGTCGTATTTTGCTCATGGACGTTCACATGATAATTGAGTCACATCAGGATCGTACAAGTGTGAGTGTGTATTTGTGTGTACGTTTGTGGGTGTTTGTACAGCAAAGCAAAGTATGACCACTCCCTGCTGAGCTACTTCATTCAAAACAATAACTGGTATCTACTCGAGAAAAAAAAGAAGAAGAAGAAGAAGAAGAAGAAGAAGGGGGGTACATCCACAACGCAAACCCAATCGTTCAGAACTAATCTCAAGCGAAATCGTTTCATCCCCAATAGTTTAAGCTGATTACTCTTTTTTCTGTTTTCTTTGCTATCAACTTTAGTTGGTTCTAATTTTACATGTTTACTGTAGTATATGGTAATAATTTTTTTTCGAGGTATTATTGCAAACAATGGTATTTCAATAGCAGAAACACAATCAAAAGTCCCATATGGTACTCTGTAAAATAGCCAAAGAAAACGGTACCCAGTATTCTGTAGATTAAAAAAAAAATAAGATACCGGCATGTCTGTGTACACAAACGCACAAAGATACTAAGTTCATATGACGCCACATTTCCAGGAAAAAAAACAACAAAAAACATACCCTCAAAGTTCAAGGTATGGTGTACAAAGAAAATTTGTGGTCTTTTGATTGTCTGGCACATATGCGTACGACCATGGAAGAGTAGAGTAGAGTATATTAGAGAGAGAGAGACGGGGGGGGGGGGGGGAGGAGGAGGCAGAGTTAGACGAAATTCTCACCTCCTTGATTCTTTATACCATGTTTTTACTGAGACGGGCACACCTTGTGTATCTTGTAAAATCACTCCTCTGTGTGTAATCATGAGCTCCCCAAAGTGTAGTGTATCACACCAATGTCCACGTGCACAAGGGATTGAATTATAGGCCTATAGTGTTATTCAAGTCGGACCGAACTTGTCCGTCTCAATTTTTCCCCAACAAACGGAATAATTACGTAATCTATAATGCCTATCTCTCTGTTCAATCTTTTAAGGGGATATGCTACAGTTACACGTCGTAATGTAGAAATTCGACTTTCCTTGTTGATAGAATGGAAGAATAATGTTAATTTACATCCTGAACTATAGGTTGTCAACATTTCCGCCGGCCGCCAGGTGTTTCACAAACACAATGCAGGTGTTTGCACCATTTTTTGGAAAATACATTGTACTACGAAACCCACGTGAGTTTCAAACGAAGTAAAATCCTGTTTATTTCCGCGAAAGTGCATTCCCCTTTGTTCGTACTTATGCTGTAATGACGTCATAATAAGATGAGGAAGAAGACAAGGAGGGTATGTGGACAGGAAGTTGCCATGCCCATACGCATTCCAAAAGCTCGCCACCACGCCTAAGAATCGTCTCTACCTTCGAACAGAGGCCGGTGGTAGAAACAAAGGTTTGATCAACTTCTTAGCTTTCAATGTGTTAGTCATCTTCGACGTGTCTCACTGATAGTATTGTCCATAGCATAGGACTCAAGGTGTTTCCACGTCCCCCTTTTTTCTTGGTATAACTCCTGCTCAGTGAGGAAGTAACGGAAGAGCTTACTTTATCTGGCACGTTCGGACCGGAAGTCGTGTGCTAATAAGATAGTAGGGGTGTAGATTGTTTGAGCTTTGTCTCCGTCCAGCTGGAAGGTCTCCGCTCCACCCCCGTGCTCCTACGTGCGTACATGCCAAGTGTAAGCATAGTTTCTTAACTACTAATCATCTATTGTTTGCATATCAAATTTTCTTCTTACACCGAAAGTAGGAAATGGGATCAGGGCTCCTCCTTGATTGCTTTTGTCTCTCGCACTCCCCGTGTTTCGAGTCAAGGTCGTGCTAGTGTCTTTTGTTTTGTAATTTCTCTTGTTTTTTCTGCATCGCACACACACACACACACACACACATACATACACACACACATCAGTGTTCACAATATCATATCACCAATTTGTGCTATACAGTTGTTTATTTCAGGCGAGATATATGCAACCGGAGATCAAGAATTGTTCTTCATCAGATAAATAGTTATCTCCTGAAGATGATCTCCGACAAGATACTTTATTTTGGTAGATCTCTTTCTTTTCTCTTGACTTTTTTTTTTTTGAGTGAGGAGGGAGTTGTTATGTTCTCCGCATCCGTATGTTTATCTTAAAGTACAAATTAACTGCCAGGTTTGTGACTGAGGGAATGGACCTCATAAGCCTCGGCGAGGACTAAAGTCGAAAATAATTGCCCTGATTTACATCCTCGCACATTACAGCGCTTCAACGCGGATTATTCTGAGTGATTTTAGGATGAAGTGTGCCAGTTGTAGTGGCTGAGGGCTCCTGACCATTTGCCCGAAGCTCAGGAGGCTTTATATACCTGTATACTCGATGATTGAAGCCCTGCGACCACCCGCTCATACGGGGGTAGGTCGTATCAGGACACTCGGATTGGTTTTCTTTTTTTTTTTCTTGCAAGCCTCTCCCCCCCCCCCCATTATGTTGTTGTTGTTATTATTATCATTACCATTGTCATTATCATTATTATTATTATTATTATTATTATTATTATTATTATCATTATTATTATTATTATCATTATCATTACCATTTTGAAACGCGATAGCACCAGTGTAGAGTACTATTTTCCGGTTAATGTGGCCGCACTTCTCCATCTGTTTTTTTTTTTTTTTTTTTTTTTTTTTTTTTTTTTTTAGTTCTGAGATTATTTGTATTATAGTGGAAGTCTACCGTTTAGAGTATTTATTCTTGGCCTTTTCAACGCAGAGCGATTTTCAAAAGATGGTAGAGAAAGTTGAAACTCTCAAAAAGTTAGGGTTTATAAAAGTAGGCCCTTCATGTTTGCGATATGCGCGTTTGCCATGCGGGGTACTGAAAACCTCACGAGCTTGGGGGAAAAACAGAAGCAAGCACATGATGAGCAGCGTGTTGGTCCTGTGCCATCTATGGAACTTGGAGTGACGTTCACTTTAAATTGACGTACACGAGTGTCACCATTCTTCCCTCCCAACTCAGCAGCAGGTGCATCTAGGGTGTGCTGCCTGCCATGAGTGCGAGTGAATTCAAGCAGGAGGTCCACCTCCCTGGTTTTTAAGTGAAATTTCATTCCTTGTCCGGGGTGGCAAATGTGACTGTGACTGTTCAGTGAAAACATGCGAAAATTGTAGACCTCAGCATAACTCTCTTACCTTTTTGTTCGAGTTTGAAGAAGCTTCTAACATGATGTTTTAAAAAAGAAAGTGTATAGATTTGGTTATGCGCCCTGCTCGTCATCGCTATAAGATCAGTGTGGCTAACCCGCACCAGAAAATGAAACCACACAAACAAGCAATATTTGGGAGTGTGTATAGTTAAGCGCTAATTTGCTCGCGCGTGAGAGAGGAGAGAGAGAGAGAGAGAGAGAGAGAGAGTGAGTGAGATTAAAGGGCATTTCAAATTCCATTTCCTCAAACTGGCACGCGTAATTGTGATAATACCTGATATTGCTGTTTTCGTGAAAAAAAGTGACAATATGTAGTCGTATATCTGAAAGTTAAAGAACATTCGGTGTTTGCCAGTATGGTTTCTACAACAAAGCCAACATGAATATGGAATGACATTGTGCTTTAACCTATCGGTGATAAACAGAGATGATGTGTCGTTCTCGGCGCATTCAATTACCTTGATGACTCAAAATCCGCACGGCCTACCTCATTTTGCAACGCAATGAGCTTGTTTCAAGTGAATCAGCATTCGCGTCGTGAACGCCCGACGTTTCTTTCATCCAAGCAAGAAGCGTGTTGATTCACAACAGACCATTATCACGTACGAGACAAGTGACATGTATGTATCAGCACGTTGTCTCGTTCAGTTTGCAGACGAAGAAGACTCCTCCTCTCCACGATTTGTGCTGGAACCCGTTTCATGGTGATGTTTGTCATTGATTCAAAGTTCCAGTTTACTGCAACAACTTGATCCCACGTACAGTGATTTGTTTGGTTTTTCTCTTGTCTGCATCCATAGTAACTGCAAGTGGCCAACTTGAAGTACATACGCATCTTTGTCAAACGTGCCTCTGGTCATTTAGCATAGATTGTGGTTTCAGATCTTGTTTTTCAGTTGTTGTGGTTTTTTCCGCACAACGAGGTTGCAATATAATATCGTCTCCTTAACGCGCGAATGAAGGATAGGAATTGAGATCTCCGTGTGATCTCTTCCAACCACCCTGGTACAACCAGGGAGGTACAGCCATAGAGCTATACACTTCAAGCAAAACAGTTTGGTGCACCCCGTATTTACCCCTTTAACAATTCCATAAAGGGACAACCCCACTGTGTGACGAAAATTGAGAGTGTCAATCGATTTATAGTTTTCATTCCGTTACGTACATAATTATACAGATGAATAAATAAATGAATAAATATATTTATATACATTTATTGCAGGAATAATGTCTGTCCCAATGCACATGATGTCGGTCTGGCGCAGTTCCAAAAGGCGTAACGAATGCACAAAAGCGTTATTCCGCTTTCTCTTTCTGCTGTCAGAGAAAGTGAAGTAAATAGATAAATAAATACATAAAAATGATCATAAGAAAAAGAAATGAGACCAGACTGTTTTCTGCTGCGATCCGCTTGGATCATGAGGCCGGCAGCTGTTGCCGGGGTAACCCATGTCTGGTTCCTAGATGTCAAAGTACTTCTCCTTTTACATTGGAAAGTGAAAACAAACTCTTGTGTACACTTCTGACTGTCTACAATACTCCATTTAATGTTATAGAGAAGTCTTTCTCGGATGCTGCAGGCACAACTACATGGAAGTACAATGAGCCGATGTTAAATCTTAAAAATTTAGTGTTATGTTGTGACTGGTCCAGCTGTTATACCATGAGTTCATTTCTGTTTAAACAGGCTAGTAGTACAAAAATAGTGCAAATGAGATGATCAGTGGCATCGTCAACAGTGTGCAGAAAGGTGCCTTTGCATTGTTTGTCCAAACTTCTTTATTCCCCCGGGTGAGTTTTGTCTGAATGTATTTGCTTTCAGAAAGAGAGAGAATTATGTCAAAAATAAATTTCCTCGAATGTAGACCTTCATTCAATGGAGGATTACTCCCAGGAATGTAAATCTCAGCATATTAGCATGACTCAAGCGTGAGCGAATCTTCAGCGCTTCGAAGTCTCTAATGCGTTGGTTTCCTGCATATGAGCTCTGCACTGTGGCATTGTTATTGATGATTCCACTTTCCATACAGTCAAAAGTACCTGTTCGCTTCTTTGCTGCCTCTTCTATAACCTGAACTTACATCGACAAATCTGACCAAGAAAACTTCTAAAGACAATTATAGTTATACACACCACATGTCCTTGACTTCTGCTTGTCCAGCAGAATCGTTTTAACGGAAATAACAATTATTATGGTAGTCTCGTCATTGAGACCGTTTGAATTTGAAGTTCGCCGGTTCAAGGAAAGAAACAAAAAACGTGCTTTTTTGCAGGTGCCTTTGTGAGTGAAGAACGTGGTTATTCCATGGAGCTACGTAGCTCCATGCTCACAGCATGGACCCTAGGGTCCATGCTCACAGGGTACAGTTCAAATATCTCCTTTTTTATTACGAAGACAACAAAGATGATTAATCATTTTTTTAGTGGAAAAGTGAGCAAAGAAAATGGGATTCCATCGGGAGTCGAACCCGAGACCTCCGGATTGCTAAACCGGTGCTCTACCGACTGAGCTATAGAAAGCCCTAGTACAGTGTTCGTCCCAGTTTGTGTGAGAACTGGTGCACTAAGGTAAACAATTACGCATGTGAACAGAGATAGCCTGAGAATTATTGAAAAGAAACTGTAATTGTTTTCCAGTGTTTGATTGTGGGTCTTGTCGCCTGTGTTTGGAGGCAGCGGGCATTCAATTTTGTGAGGCAGATGGGAAACCGCGAAAATATTCTCGGCAAGTCGCTGAAGCTGGCGTATTTCTCATGTCATGGATTGAAGCCAATGATATCTCTGGTTCATTCATCATATTCACCCATCCATTTTAGAGACTATCATATAATACGGGTTTCATTGTTATGATCGAACGGGAAGCCTATTATATTTCATTGTCGGGAGCGGTGCACCAGCTGAATTTGTGCAATTGAACGAACACGTTAGTCATGATAGGCGGACAGGTGTAACAAACTTGGAAATATTTGAAATAGAAAGTTTACACAGGAGATCCGATAAATTTCCGCTATGTGTACGTACCCAGGACCTGGGTGAGCAAGCATGGCAACATGGGAAAACAAACGAACTGAACTCGTCCGGAAGTGAAAGTTCAAGGGTATAAAGCTGGCTTGAAATAGGTGCCTACTGGAATTACGAAATAATCGTATTTCAACATGATTACTTCTCAGCGAAATGAATATGCATTCAACTCGTGATGTGTCTTGCGTCATTGCCTTGCTACGTGATTACGTCATGGACTTTCCCATGGATATTCTTGTGAAATAATGCGTGCCAAGAACATTGGATGAATAAAACATTCCGGAGTCATGACGTAGGATATTGTAATTCCAATCAGTCCACGTTGAGCAGTGAATATGAGTGTAAAGATAAACATCTCACCTTTGCCTTTTATGTGTAATACTCTTGGGTAATATCCATTTTGGTATAACAAGTGTTGTTGATGAATTACGCGGTTGTTGTCGTTTTAATAGAAGATAGCTCGGCGATATACTCGCATCAAGCGTATTGCGTCTACCCTGGGCTGGATAAATAAAGTCAGCTTATTCCTTTCGTCACAGTCTCTATCATCTTTTTCAAAGCGGCAACATCGCGTATGAAATAGGAAGAAATAGAGAGACAAACTCGTCCTAGCGAAACTGGGGGTCGTGTTACATTAGCCTGGCCTTGTAGATCATTTCGAGGGTATTTCGTTAAGTAGCGGAAGGGGCCAACGAAAAGATGATACAAGCTGCTAATTAGGGTGGCATCAGTATCTTTTTCTGCATCTCTGTCAACGGCGGGGAAGGGCGTGTTACCGTCTTTAAATAGAGTCATCCTTTTTCTACTCGTAACTGTGATCTTACATCAACAAACAAGTACTACATTTTCGTCATCGCTGTTAGAAGACGCCTGCTTAAACGCCGGTAATTGTGCTCTCATCCTAATTGGGTTTATTGGGATTCAATTAGTGAACAACGGGTCGGTAATTGTGCTATGGGTCGCGGAAAGGGCTTGGCTTGGGCCGGCGGACTTGCGCGGATGGCATTGTGGATGGTGGAAAAGACGGAGCGTGCTGCTAATGAGGATAATTGGGCGATTTAGTGGCACACTGCGAACGCTGGGGGTATTGATAGACAGGTGACAAGATCAGTATCACATCCACGAGAAGTACTCTCGTCTGTTTCGGAATTGAATGGGTCCTATGATTTATTGATGCCAAAAGGTATGTTTGTTTTATTCACTGCCCCTGGATGAAGATTACTTTAGTTATTTTATTTCTAGTAGTTTTAACGATAGTGTTGGCGTATAAGAGAATATGGCAAACCAATTTTTTTTTAATCATTGCATTATTTCATTATTTATTAATTCATTTATATAATCTATTTATTTTATCTATGTCTTCTTTGAAAGCAGGGTAGTCACTTTCAGAGCAGGGAGTTGACTCACCTGTCTGTTCAGAGCCATACAAGCCTGCTTTACAAGGGAGCCCTGCGTCAGATACAAAAGTTACAAAATAGAATGGGTACAAGGAATATCTATTTATTAAAAAGAATATAATCAATCAGGATAACTTTCACAGGATGACATGTTGCAATCGTATACAGTTATTTCATGCAGCTGACTGAGACCTTTGCATGCCCCCTCCATTTAATTTGCATTCTAAGCAGAAGTCCTTTTCCCCTCCTCGCATCTGGCGAAAATAACCATTAGTCATTTAATACAGTGTTTGAGGATTATAAAATGCCAAGCATTTTTCCGCAGTTCGACGACGAGCCCTTGTCGAAAGCGAAAGAACTTTCAATTGGTTGGCCAAATGCCAGAAAAAATCGCTGACATTCGAATCATAAAAACATGACTTTATACGCGAGTAACATACAAGCCTTCTCATCACTCATTTTTATCAATATGTCTGTCGTTTTCTGTGTAACAGTATTAAATGGTGTGGTTTTGTATATGGCGTAATGCATGAATATTTTATTAGCAATGCTATGTAGTTTGGAATAGGTGAAGTAATTTGCTATAGCGGTTTACGATTTAATTGTCCAAATCCGTTTGTGAAAATGCACAGGCTGTTTCAAACAAAGCTTTATCGCTATACAGTTATACGCGCGTCCATTCAGCACCTGCTCGCTTCAGCGCCCGGCGATAATGCCCGTTCTAGGTTGCTTCGCGTGGCGCCTTGGTGTAAGCCTGCCAGGAGCGCCAGATGTTGCTCCATTTGCCATCAACCCAGTGTGGTAGATGGAGAAAAACAAGATGGGAATTGATGGGAATTTTCACATCCTCCGCAACCCTGTTGTTAGGTGAGACGGACCATCTATTATCAAATCTCACCAGAGAAGTCCAGAGGTGTTCCATTCATGGCTATATTGCTCGTTTAGGTGTTCGCCCAGTGTGAATAGTTCATTCAAGCTCTCCCCCAGCAAAATTACATACATATTCATAACAAAATATTATCATAACATAACGATCTGGACACTCGGCACAAAAAGCCTTTTCATCACTAGTTACAAAGAGCTGCAACACATCGTCCATACAAACTCCCATCAAGCTAATATCAATGAAGAATATTGAAATTCACACAGGGTTGACACGTAGAAAAACGAACAAGGTGTTTCCTGACACTGAGTTTGTGTGTTCTTATTTGTTGCTGTTCTAGGCTTCCTGAAATTGTCGAGTGTATTTGCAAGCCGGAAGCCGATTCCGTATTTTTGGGGCAAAAGAATAAAATTGAAGATCGCAACAATAAATTTCTTATTAGTTTTCCGCTGCTTCCTACTCTCATTCAAACTCTGTAGTAACATCTTCCATCAAAGTCATCGGAAGTCTGGATGCAATACAAAAATTTAATTCTCTGTACAGATTCACCTGCATAACTATGCGTTGATGTGATGTAGGAAGGTGTAGGAGATCATGTATATCCGTACAAATGTATATAGCCTGACCTCAACGATGAATTTGGCGGGTAGTCTGGTTTTCTCACGCCATAATGGCGCTACGCTCATCATGCCCAGATCTGAAAATCCCTCACTCTGCTGTTCGAAATACTGAGTTCAATTCATAAGTATTCTGGATTGACAAACAAACAAAAAAACTCAATAGTAACCCACATCAAAAAGCTTGAAAATTGCAGCTCTGGAACACGAAACTGTACTCAGTTTGATTAGTTTTCTGATATCATTATGATGTAGGTATTTTTGAGCATACATCGTCAATAAGAAGCACTTTTAGTCTTTGCGTCCATGCTCCATTTTTCCTTGTGAGAAGGCAAATTATAGCTGTGTGAAATTCTGTAATCTGAACATTGCCTGTTACATACCATTCTGAAGTTAGATGTAATCCTCATCGGGTGGAAATTTGGTTCAAATTTGGAGGACTTTGAAGATGGACTCGCTTAGCACATTGAATAATGCACAGGAGTTCTCACTCCGAGTACGGAATAACTCAGGGTCTGCTCGACACCAGCTTTACACCAGCTTTACACCAAGTCGACACCAACTTTGGCCATTGAGCGCGAGGGTGTTTCGATGATGTGTATGACAGCACTCCCAGAAGCACTTTGCATCTGTAAGTGTAGTAACTCCCTATAGTGCATGCTCTCACCAAGGAGGTACTACCTCCTTGCTCTCACCATGTTTTGTAGCTCCGTGCTCTCACAGCTGCAGCTGCACAAAGTAGTAGGTCCGTGTGGGTTGGCAGATGGTACCTCGTTACGGTATTTCACCCTTGTCACTCACTGCAGTCTCATAATCCCGAAGATGCCGCGAAACAAGGGGAAAAACTCGTCAACTTCGACGAACTTTCGTTCTGTTATAGTCTGCCATTATGTAGCAACAATGCGTGAAACAGTAACAGCAGAGTAGCGCCGGCGAAAGGCGTGGGAAATTTGGTTATGCTCTGATTCCATGATCGTAATCAAGTAAAATGTTTAAAAAATACAACTTGATGAGACAACCCTGCATGTGATGAGTCATCAGATGACCTTTCTCAATCCTACTCCAGGTACTCAACATTTTTGTAAATGTTATTTTAAATGACACTTGCCATTGTTTGTTATTACATTGAACACTGCACATTCATTGTTCATCCGTAGAATAGTCAATAAAAACGATCAATCTTCGTTTAATTTCTTTGAACCGTTATCATAGCCCGACTAGCACCTAACATTAAAAAGCATTTTGCTATGAGTAATGGTGATTGGTCGTAATCCATATCTGCTCATCTCTGATTGGTCAATTTTGAAGAGCAATATTCCCTTGAACTAGACGAGTGTAGTGAACAGAATGCTGAGCGGTCCCACGTGATGATACTGATAATGGCTGGGAAATCATAACCGATCGGGAGGATAGGTTGGATGACGCGGTCAATTTAGTATATAGGCCGGTATTGGATGAACTACACCCGGAGCCTTCAAGGGCAAGATGAAAATGTTATTTTTTTTTCTCTCATCTTGTTAACGTACATTTAAGCAGATTCCGAGCTGTAATGCACATTGGGGAAGGCATTTCTTGGAATCTCGCAGCCTGCCAATCAATTTTGGAATCATCAAACAGAAGTTTTGCAGCAGTTTGAAATGAAATCATCGCAGAACGTGTAATGATATCCGGCGGAAGTCGATGTTCTGAGCTCGTAGTTACAAGGACTACAAACCAAGAGTGGCTGGTAGGGGAGCAAAAAAGAAAGGAGAAAAAGCCCACCAACTATATCAACTCAATTGTCTGAAAAAGAAAAATGAGGTTATGTGCATTTAATTTCCCTATAAACCTATTACAGAAAAACGCATTTCATCAAATGGAGTACATTACGTTCTCTCCTTATCCCCCCCCCCCCGCTCGATTTTAGTTTTCTGTGAGTGGGTCTGGCCTTGGAGCGTCCAGAATTACATGTGATAATAATTTCTAGTAATTAAATGTAAAGGTATGAAAGGAACGTTTATGTGCTATATCAAATTTGATATCTAATATGTTGCCCGGCAAGCATCTTTGAGCCACCCTTCTCTAAACTGACTTTTACTGGATACTTTTATTCATATCTTTTATTTTTTTTTAAAGAAAAAAGAAAACATGTACAACCACACTGCCCTCACCTTTCTCATTCATCCGTTCGTTGTGTATCCTGTTACTACACTCGAGTAGTATTCTCCCTTTCTTTGGTTTCATTCATGAAGATGACTTTTGTTTTTAACGTTCGATGTATTTCCCATTAACTTGCTCAAGCGACGCTGGATGTGCACACCCATTTTGGCGTGTTGAATGGCCGATTGGTTGCCGTGTTGATTGATATGTTGATTGATCGATCGTCTGGTCCAATTTAGAGTCAGCAGTGAAAAGATATGCTCGGTGAATATCATGAGTACTTCTATGTCGTTGATATTGATTTCATAGCACACGCAACATTCAAAACACCTACCTAGCAGTTAGTCTTTTCAAGGATTGTACTACATGTACTAAGTAGGACTAGGCTGTTCAGAGCATAATGCCGACTTGAAAAAAACAAAAAGTAACTTAGGCGGTTCCATCGGTCGTAAACTGCTCTCACTTCGTGATGTAGACGACCGTGTATAAGCGATCGGATATCGGGTGGAAATTTCATCTGTGAATATTGCATCCGCAGTCATGTTCATCTTGTAGAAAATGGAATGTTCGTAAAAGAATGTTTCAACAATTCTCTTTCTTGCCTATATTCACGGTGTCAAATGAGGTCACCGCAGGAGTACAAGCACCAGCAAAAGGCGTACGGGCGTCGGTGCCTTCAAAGCTAGCGCGGGATGCAAAATCTGCTGGTATAGGGCGATAGCTATATTGTAGTCGCGCGTGGTGCTCTGTATTCTTAAATTTATGAAATTCATCGAATAGCACGCATGAACACCTTAGAGGGTGAGTGTTAGTGGCTGGCGACTTTACTCTCATTTTGTTTGATTTGGTTGTGTTTTTCACGCTCGTGTAATATGACACCGTTATCAATAGACTCGCGACAAAGGCGCATTCATATGGAAAACCAATTTTTCCTTCTAATTTCACTGCCGATATTATGAAAGCGAATAATGTGCTTAGAGGGTTTGAACGTAATTGTTGATATATCTCATTACTTGCTTCTCAAGTCGCAATTCCAGAGTAATAAGAGACGCTGGTTGTCCCCTTACAACTATTCAGTTTGCATTTGATGTATTTGTGGCCTTTGTATTTGTCCATAAATACTAGCCAAATGTCGTTTTGTTACTTTTAATTGTGTTGTTACAAAGTTCTTTTCAAAAGCTGGGGGTTTTTTTTCTCTCTCTCTCGGCCAAATGTCTGTGATGGCGTTCAAAGTGAAATGAGCTGTCGTTAAATTTCACACTTTGTGAGACGTGCTTTTCTCACGCACCTATCTTAATATTGGGCAGACAGAACTGAAATGGTGCAAATGGTTGAATCATTGACTTTTTTTGGTTCATTGATTCATTTTACAAATGGATTATATTATTTACGCAGCTATCTATTTATCTGTTTATTCGTTTCAAATCGTGAATTCAAGCATTGTAAGACCAATTAATGCCGAGCCAATTCACGTGAGAATAAATGTTTTTTGAATGGTAAAGGACATTCTGTGTGGCCCGTCTATAAGTGGGACCAAAAGAACTGTAGATGGCGTGAAATGAAATGAAGGGAGATTTTATTTGTTGGGTTTTTTTTTTTTCATGGAATTATGCAATATTTTCGAAAGCTTTTACATGTCATGTAAGATAGACACGGAAAATGCTCTTACAAAGCACACACACACACCAACACACACACAAAAAAAACACATTTTGGATAATAAGGGTTTTCGCAAAGGATGAGGATTAGAAAAAGATCACATGAAAGAAACACCACTTTTTTGACAAATATGACAAGGAAAATGGAGAAAGGGAGTAAAAGGAGAGACAGCTAAGCATCTATACGTCAGAATATATCAGTTGATCGTACAAGTACTACACACGTCCTCGTCAAATATTCTATTTTTAGTTTGGGGAATGCCTGTACCCTGTTTTGTAACAAAAACACATTTCATAGTGGATTTGTTAAAAACACATTTCGGTACACTATTCAGGATGTCTGGAGGAGAAAAGAGGAATTTGAGGGTAAAGGACGTTGACTTGAATGTCATTCGCCAAGGATTGTTATGTTCCGTTATGTTTTCACGGCTTAGGTTTCAATTATCGCTCTTGTGATTGGACGGAGAACAAAGTGGAGAGTGACCAGTCTAATAGCACTTGTTGTGCTCACCCTCCCACCCGTCGTATTCATCCGCCATGTCCTGATTTCTGACTGTTTTTGTCACGCGACGCTGATTTCAGTCATGTTCAGACTTGTCGAGATTTGAGGTCATGTGATTGAATCTGGGCACCATTCCAATTTCTACATTTATGGGTTTTTTGTTTAAAATAAACGAACAAGCGAAGCGCAATTAACATCTAAAACTCAATATTTGTTGTATCCTCTATGACGTGGAGAAAGTTTATGCGTTGTTGTCGCTCTCATAAAGTTGACCAGAACTGACATACGTTGTTCCCCCGCCATCCTTCTGCGCAAGCGCAAAGAGAGACAGGATTAATAGGTATAATGGTACTAAATGACTACTGGGGTTTTCCTGTTGACGAGATATCGTCAGATGCTATCGCTCCGGTCAGGGCTCGATCTCACGTCAAATTGGCGTCTGACCGGAGACAAGCGTCACGTGACCCTGATGACCCACAAACTTTTAAAATCTTTATCTGTGACTATCTGTGACAATGGAAACAGACAAGGCCATTTGTATAATGTCTGTGATGAGTGTTGTCTTGCGCAAATTGAGAATTTTTGGTAGAAACTTTTCACGAAGAGCAAACGCTTGTGATTCTGTGATACAACGCGTTCTTCAGTGTCACCTATACAGGTGACAGGATAAAATGCCTCTTTCTGTCATTTTTACTTTGTACACAACAAGACATAATAACTCAAGCAGTCCCACTTCATATATTATTATGTCGGGATATGCAAGTTGACTAATAGGTAATTCGTCTTCTTTGTTTTCTCCACAGATAGTTCATACGACATGGCGAGCAACTCAACAGCGACACCATCCCCTCTGGGAGAGATGAGCACTACGGATGAGGCAAGGGGAGAATTCCGCTTCACCGACTACAACCAGCGACTCGTATTGGCCATCATGTTTATTCTCATCTCAGTCATTGGCCTGCTGGGAAACACGGTGGTCATCGCTGCCGTGGCCCTCTCACGGAAGCTGAGGACGGTCACCAACGTATTCGTGGTCAGTCTAGCCATCGCCGACCTCATCACGAACCTCTTTTTGCCCTGGAACGTGGTGGCGCTCCTCAACGAAGACCGCTCATCGTGGCCCATGGAGGACTCTCTGTGTGTGATGGCTGCCATCGTGGTGTACACCTGTGTTGGTTGCAGTGTGTACAGTCTGGCAGCCATAGGCCTCAATCGTTTCGTCCTGATCACGCAGCCCATCCACGTCTACCACCACTACTACTCCCGGGGCAGAATGGGTGTGATGGTCTTCATCACCTGGGCCATCCCGCTGTTCATGTCGCTTCTTCCATTGCTCTTCGGCTTCGGACAGCTTGGCTATGACGCCAAGTATGGCACATGCACCCACAATACTGCCCATCCCTTGTCCGACTACTACAGCATCACCCAAGCCATCATCATCTACCCAATCCCACTCTCTGTCATCGTTGTCTCCTACGTCGCCATTTATTTCCACGTCCGCGCCCACACCAAGTCCATCACTGAGATCCAAGAGACCTCGGAGTCATCTTCCTCCACACACAAGCCCAAGAGGCGGGAGAGCACAGCGAGGAAGTCCATCAGCAAGAGACAGGTGGAGATTACCAAGAACCTCTTCTACGTGGTGTGTGCCTTCGTTGTCTGCATCACCCCCTACTGCGCAAGCCTGGTCATCCCTGGTTCGGAACCGTTCATTCCATGGGCGGGCGCGATCATCCTCCTCAACGCGTGCATAAACCCGCTCATCTACGCCACGAAACACCCGCACTTCAAGAAGGTCATGATGGCGATCATCAGGTGTAGACTCTCCGCAATTCCCGAGCCGAGCTCGGACTGCTTACGCGCGCAAGGGCACCCAATCTCCAGTAGATGAACATCGATGAATCCATAACGGAGAAGAGACCAAACGCACAAAGGCCCATTCTCATGTGGTACCGACACACTTCCCGAAGGATCGTGTCCTTCCTTTTGAAGAGTCACCCTCACACTAAATCTTGCTGCGCGAGACCGGCTTAAGTAAGGGAACATTGATCGCAGAAATCTCGGTGTCATTGTCCAAGTGAGGGATTTTGAGTTTCTGTACTAGTACTCTCATAGGCCTCAGAGCCCCATCAACCGCTCCGTATTATCTCCTTGTCCGATCCCCGAGACCAGCGTGTGCAGATGCCAAGTGTGCTAGAGGCTGTAAACCCCCATTCCAGGTACTCCAGGGTTGGCTTGCGTGGAAAACCGCCACAGCACCTGCCGCACTGTGACTAATGACCAAACGTCGATATGAATGACTGTTCAGTCACAATGAACAATACTATGACGTTAAGAAACCTGCCATCCAAAGTGATGTTCGATTTTAAGTGACATTACCTTAGTTGTTGTTACAGGGACTCACTATGTAATGTACCGGTGAGGGTATTTCTTATATTGTGTCAAGGAGAAGTCGATTAACCCTTTCTGTGCAAATAAGTCAAATGTGCACAAATTTCATACACATATACATATGGACAAGAAATTAATGCAGCACTCAGAGGATTAAGGCGCAGGTGTATAACTTATACTATACTGAGATAAGAACATGCCTCACTACCCTTTACCAGAACATGCAGTATCGCTATATGTAGTAGATTTATTTGTACACCCATAGCACTCATAGTATGTCAATCCACGTAATGCACTGTATCGTTTCCCCCACTGCATCGACGACCATCACACTTGCATTTAGATCAACAAAAGTGTCAAAACAAAATCACTTCTTTTAGTCATGTACTTTATTTGACTTTCACAAGTAGACATTACAATCGATATTTATTTTGTGCAATGATATATTTGATAAGAACACAGAATTAGAGACCGTCTAAGAACATGATCGCATTGATATTATTGTAGACCTTTTGAAAAATCGACAGTAAACTCGTTGCCCGTCGAATTAAGGCAAGCAAAAATCATTGCTTTATTAACGATATTAATGGTGCTCCATTGCCTCGACAACTGTATGATCGGGAGAAAGGTGCTAGGACTTTATCATGCAATCGTTTTGTGTTGTCACCACAGGCGATTTAACTGTGCCTCTTGTCTTGTAAATACGTTTTTTAGAAGCTGATAAAATCAAAGCAGCTTTGTACAGTATCTCTTTTTTCACTTTCTCTTAAGATTTTTTCTCTTTGGTTTCGATGAGTGATTTATGGCTGTAATATTTGTATCATAAGTATCACTATTTATGAAATTACTGCAAGACCATTAGTGTGCTTGATGGCGCGAGATGGTATATTGTTTGTGTGTGTGCGCGCTCACGTTCATGTGTTTGTTGATATGAGTAATTTATATAAGTTGTAAATCTCTTATATTCAAAGAGTAGTGAAAATACTAAAAAGCACTTGCAATTTTCCACCTTGTCACGTGATTATCTCAATAACAGCAAATTAGGGTACATTTTGTCTTTACAATATCATCGAAGTTGCATCTTAAGAGAAAAGAGCATTAACGCGTAGTCAAATCGTTGTTTTGTTTATAACAGAGTCTGCCGAAATTAACACACTATTGTAATGCCATTCTTGTTGATCAAAGTAGTAGCCTTATGTAATTCATTTGGTTTGTTGGTGGTCTTTGCTTGTTTGTTTGTTTGTTTGTTTGTTCGTTAATTTTTCGTTTTTACATCTTTGAAAAGGGCAGAGGTAGCACTGTGAACGCAGCGTTTAAGCGGTACTAGAGAAAAAATCCTTTTTTTATTTTAAGCGCCATCAAAAGTAAGGCCTGAAAAGCTATGAAGTATTAGCTAACTGGATGGGTAAGTTTAACCCTTCTCTTAGCCCAAAAGGCCTTTAAAACATAACATTCTGGGTAATTTCATCTTCTTTGTATCGTCAGAATCAATTTGGCGTGTACTGAGAAACATATTATGAGAAGATTATCACTCACATCTAAGGTGTCACACATAGAATCTTCGTCCGTGTTGTGGTGGTTAGTGTTTCACCGCACAATCTTGGCATTGCACCAATTACGGTAGTGAGGATATTTCATCTCGCTGAAGGGAGTCTTTGAAAGTGAAAACATTTGCTGTCGGCATGATATCTTCTCTGATGAAAGTCCTATTACGTGACGGGCATAAACAAGTAACTACACACGAGAAACCTCTCTAATTAATTGATAGCGTGATCTTGACTTGTTCGTAATGGATATTTAATTGAGCTAGCGTGATCTATATGGACAAAAACAAAATGTACAATGTCATGCCCATGACATTTTAGCTGTACAATATTTTTGATGTTTTTCTTCTGACAAATCAGACTAAATGGCATTATCTCTTGGATTACTTTAACAACATTTCGAAAAGAATCCGTATGAGACGATTACATGATTAAAACATGTGAAGAGGTTGTGTGAACACGGTATACTTCAAACATTAGTGTCTGCGTGAAATCGGGAGTTGGAACGTGATCGACTAGAGTCATGTATTAGCGTGATGTTTCACAGAAATAGTAACTTTTCTTAGTTTCACTAGGTTCTTGCGAATTCACCTGCAACACACTAACTTTTGTTTTGTTTTGCTTTGTTTTTATTTTGTCCTTTGTTTCTCTTTCGTTATATCTTTGGTTATTATTGTTATCGTAATTGTCTTTAATCTCTAATAACAGTGATTTGTGTTTGTTTGTTTTTTTAAGGCAGGTTACCAATACACAGTGGCTGCAGAACATTATTTGTCTATTCTTTATCAGCTCGTTTTAATTCTAAAGTTCTCACCTTGATGCCTGTCGGGTAAATTTTACCGAGAACTTCCCTTCTACAAGTTGATAACTGTCAAATGTTTTGATATTACAGACATTCACTTCGAAGCTTGTGAAAAGAGTAAGGAGATGTTGTTATGACATTTTTGTTATCGGTCTTCGAATCGATGTTCATGGATTCTTATGTATATCTTTCGTGATTTCCTATACCATTGTAGAAGCTGACATACTTTCTCTTCAAGGTGCAGAATGTAAAAGTGCATTGTGAAGCATTTTGACAAAAAAAAAAATAAATGTCATCTTTTCATCCACACTTAATATGATTATAATGCAGATTTCTTGATCTTAACCACAGCACTATCTGACCCATATGTATGTATGTAATAACAATATATATATATATATATATATATATATATATATATATATATATATATATATATATATATATTTACTGATAGACAACCACATTTTATCAGATACCATGCACACACACTTTATGTAATTATACATATTATATCACACATACAAATAGATTATATAAATACATTGTATTTAGTTAATAAACACACACACACACACACACACAGAGACACACACAAACGAAGCTTTATAGTTGTAGTTGCCTTTTTACACATCTAATATAAGGTGTATCACACTGCACCAGATGTACGTGACCATAACGCATGTGAAGTGATGTGTGTTTATCATGTTTCATGATTCCCTCTTTTACACACACACACACACACCCACACACACACACATACACATACGATAATAACAATAATAATGATAACAAACATAATAATAGGCCTAATAATAATAGTAATGATAATACTGCCTACTTGTACAGCGCACTGGTCCACCTTTCAGTGCTCATAGCGTTTCAAAAATGAAAAGATAGATATGTACATGCATATACATGTTCAGACAACAACAAAGAAGAAACTGGCAAAACATCAAACAAACATAAATATAGATTATATATATATATATATAACCCCTCGAAAAAAGTTTGGAAATCTGAGTTTGATCAATCATTTCTCATTTTTCCTTAGAAATACTTGTAGTTTATTTGTTCTTAGTACCGCACAAAGGTTGTTTAATTCTCTTTAAAATGATACCATACTTGTTATGATTATCGTATACATGGAGGTGCAGTGCTTACAATATGAGGTAAAGTCAGAATTTAAAAGCTGCAAATTGGCCCAATTTTTGACGTCCCTAATGGCGTTTCCTCGTCATGAGTGAGTTCCCCATTGTTTCTTTGGTGTTCATTTACTGTAACATCAGCATTTTTATGGAGTGAAACATGTATGCGTTCAACCAAACAGATAAACACACACACACACACACACACACACACACACACACACACACAAATACAAGACGATCATGACTCGAACCATTTTATCTCACAGAACCTCGCCACATCAACCACAACAAAGACATAAAGAAGTGAAATGGCATGGTCTTGGTTTTATTGGAGTTTCATCTTTATTTTGTCTTTATTTTGCGTTATTTTGCATTTACTTTATGTTTACTTTGTCTTTATAATTGTCAATGAACATGATCGGGGCTCAGTATCTGGAGGACGACCCAAGTGCTTGCACCACCGCCTGGCACCGTGTTCTCATGCTGTTGATTAGCTTCGTGATTCCGCTGCCGAGGAATGGCGTTCCACTCGTCAACCAGTATCTGACGGAGTCCTGCCAATGTCGTTGGATTTGTGACCCTCTTCCCCACAGCTCGGCCAAGTGTTCTAATGAAGGCGTTCTAATCGGTTTAGGTGAATGGACTGGCATGCATGCAGGCCAGTCCATTCTAGTGATGTCCTCTCTCTCTCTCGAGAAAGTTGCGCACAAGTCGCGCTCTATGTGGTCTTGCGTTGTCATCTTTTTGAACCATCTCAGCTTCAGTTTGCCCGATGGCACGGGCTTTTTGAATATTGCTTACACGTGGCATGATGTACAACCATAAAACTTGATGAGCTTTCAAAATTGCCTGGCATGGCACCACTGAAAAGTTGAATGTAGAGTTAAGATGTCTACTGAAATTTGCCTTCATGGCTGACCAGTTGAGAACAAAAGACATAACACAAAAGAACATGTTCTATATCTACTCTTTACGACCATTCTCATTCATAATAAGGGCCATTCTTGTTTCATTTTGAAGCTTTTCAATGCAGACCTTTCAATCAGACACTCTTGAGTACAGCCCTTTACTTGATAGCATAATCATAATGAGTAGGATATCATTTCAAAGAGAATCTAATAATCTTTCCATTGATGTCAGGCATGTATTGAATAGTGCTGACAAACTGGAGAAATTTACAACTGAAGTCAGATTTCCAAACTTTTTGAGGAGTTTATATATATGTACATGTATATGTATATATATATATATATATATATATATATATATATATATATATATATGTACATGTATATGTATATATATATATATATATATATATATGTGCCGTGTGTGTGTGTGTGTGTGTGTGTGTGTGTGTGTATTTCTGTATGTTATGACCTCGTGCAGGAGATGGAGGTAGTCAACAGCAACACGTCATTTTTGTTACCCTCAACAATAATAATGCTGCATCACCACCAAACATTAATTAGAGAGTCGAAAACCCAACTTTATTTCTCGAGCGCCATGTGCGTGATCTCGAGGTCATCCCACGAGACCGACACTCACGAGTCGTATGGCCCACGAGTTCGACATTGAAAAAAGTCCATGAGTCATACAGCTCACGAGTCATACAACCCATGAGCTCGACGCTAGGCAAAAAGACACATGAGACCGAAACTATAGGCAAACAAGGCCAACAAGACCGATACAAGGTCCAAAAGGCCTATGAGTCCGACACCAGCCCAACAAGGCCCACGAGTTCAACACTAGCTAAAAAAGGCCGACATTACATCGCATCGGTCTCATGGGCGTTTTCTGCTTATAGTGTCGAACTCATGGGCCTCAATGTGTCTGCCTAGTGTAAAGCTCATGGACTGTATGACTCGTGGGTTGTACGACTCGTGGATGTCGAACTCGTGACGTGCACTCGTGGTCTCCATCTCAACAGCAACTTTACATCCACGTGGGTTTCTTCCATCCGCTTCATGAATACACGAATTTACATAATAGATATATGCATATTCATGCATATTGTGTCTTGTGCGTGTGTATTGCATTCAAATTGCTCTTGTTTCTATCCATGGACCTATAACATAGGTCCATGTTCTATCTCACAGCGGGGAGTTTGCTTTGATATTTGATAAAGACACTTGTCAAGTGCAATTTGCACACCAAATGTAATGTCAAATATAGTTCAGTCCTCAGGAACTGCATGACATGCTGGTCGTGCTGTTCGTGGGAATTAAAAAGTTCACTCCTATTTATCACTTCCCCTCTCCAACCAGCAAGTATAGATCCTTGAATCCAATAACAATTTCAAATCAAACGATAGTAGAAAACTGCAGAGACGCAACAAGTAAAAACATCTGTAAATAGATTTACTCGATTCTACGAATTAATAGCAGGGATAAAAATTCGTATTATGGCAAGGTCAAAGGTCACAAACATTTAGCTAAAGTGTACTTTTCTAGCCATGAATTTCACTAGGTATAAGTCCAGAAATGATCTTGTTTGCTGCAATGGAAAGATAATAACTGGAAAACAAATCCTTTAGGAAGAGTTGTTGAAAGGTCAATACAATGTCAGGGGTGAAGGTCAACCCTAGGTCAGAGGTGGAGCTTAATGACCTTCATCAAAATGTATCAGTGAAGTGAAACATCTTACTGACAGTTCATTTAATTGCTTGAAAACTGCAGAGTAATCCCAGTCATCTGTGCTCACGAGTCACATTGCTTTACTTTCGTATTTGTCATATCCCGAAACCAAACATTAAAACAAACGATCAAAAAAAAATCAAACAAACAATACTGAATACTTGTACATCCACTAGATATGTCAACAGAAAATCTCAACAGGTTGAAACTCAACACTGAAATTCCATCAAAACTAACATGGAGGCGTTAAAGGAATCACACCGGGAACAAAGAATGATGAGTGACGAGACCTGATTCTGCAGAGAGGTGTAAAGGGTTTGCTGTAGTTTTTCCCCCCTTTTTTTTCCTTTTTTTTCTCTTTTTTTTTTTCTTTCCGTCCTTTTCCCTTCCCAATCGTCTTGATGTCAGTTGACATCGGTTCGTTTTATTTCCTTTTATATTGCTGTCTTGTGTATTTTCTGAGGGTCCCATATCGTTCAAGCTCTGCTTCTTAGTGGGACCCTCCACTTCCATCCTCATCCTTAGTTGACTTGTATTATACGCTTTATGTATATATTAACAAAGATGTAATTGCATCTACTTCTCATTTTCACATGTACATTGTCAAATTACGTTCTGCAAGTATTACAAATATCCTGTACATATGCAATGTATATAATTTCTTTGTTTATTTGATGGAAGTGAAAATAAAGTAGAATCTTGAAATCTTGATTTAAATCATACGAAAATGCGGAGACGACTAAAATGACATTGGTGGCGATATACTTTTCATCTGACCATGTCCTCGAGGCAGCAACACTACCAGCATGTCCAGCCTCTCATAGTCCATCACCTTTGGCGCTGTTTACCATGTTTACGGCATGGTGTCTTATCAAGAGGACCAGTAGTATCAAATAGCATGGCGGAACACGTGAGCACTGGACGTGGTGAACTTGCGGCCGGCCACGAGCGCCCGCTGGTTGACCATGAGACAACAACTTATGGGCTAATTCGTGGGATTCACGTGCTTAGTAGCTACTTGAAGATGCGGGAATATGATACATGGATGCCTTATCAACAAGTCCAATATTGCCCACCTTGGTGTTATTCTTCCAAATGGAAACTGTCTACGGGATGGAAATGATATATCTTCAGGAACAAATTCATCCAAATATGCATAGATTGAATGAGTCCAGCAATGCATTAGTATAACAAATCAGTGAACATCTTTGGGAAAATCTTACAAAATAATCAGTGAATATCTTAGGAAAAATCTTACAATCTATTAAAAACTTATTAATTCTCGAAGATTTTTAGCAGCCATGGATGGATGAGAAGTCTACCGCAGTTTGTGATGTCACATACGAAGAATGATGTGAAGAGAATTTAATAAAATTCAACATATAAATGTATTATTTTCACTTTTCTAGCATAATGAAAGAGCACCTGACTTGCCTCTCTCAGAAAGCTGGAAATGATGATATCACCGTTAGCATAAAGTCGAGTGAATGTGTACTCTTCATTAACAAAATGGAAATTTGTGGAATTCTCTTTAAATTTTCTTTACATTGTTGTCCAGAAGCCAGAAGGACATCATGAACTGCAGTAGTCTTAAATCCAGCAATGGCACCAACATTTACAAATTCATAACTTTTGAGCGGATTGTCCGATATTCCTCTAACTTTCCTTGATTACATGTTGTTCTACTAATATTGCTGCATTCCCTCAATCCAGCATCCATTTTAGGTGATATATATATATATATATATATATATATATATATATATATATATATATATAGCTTTTATATTCTTTTAACTGAAATTCGCTGAAACTTAATGATAAACCATTACTTCTGTTATACTTTTGCTCCTGCTGCTGATACTACTTCTACCAGGCCTACTACTACGACTACGACTACGCCTACGACTGGTACTATACTATTACGCCCTATGACTATTACCGGTATATCCATGACCCATTTTGCTGCTTCACTTTTATTGTTAACCACTTCAACTATCAATGCCAATATTTTTCCTTTATGTGTCTTTGAATGTACTCACAGGACAACTCCTATATGCGACTGCAACTCGCTTATATCTGCTGAATAACATAATTTTTCTCTCCCAATCTCCTTACTCTCCCTCTAGCCTTTTAGTGTATAGGAAAAGTAATTGTGATGCAAGTATAAGAGTCTTCAATCTGTTTTTTTATGTACGTGTGTTTCCCTCAAAAGGAAATGAAAAAAAAAATAGAAAAGAAGAAGCTGGATATCTAATCATCTCTTTATCAGTCGGGAAGGGATGTCTCTATCTCCATGGACATTCGAACTGACATTCTAGTTTGTCGGGAAGCGGCAGCACTGATCATTACATACAGCATCCACACGAAACCGCAAAGTAAATCGAAAGACATGCACATTGTAGACGATAAAAAAGAAGAATTGTGAGGCATTTCTTATTTAAGTGTAGTGATTGGCAAATCTCCCATCTCTGTGTGCATAGGAAACCAAAGCCCAAACATAAATGTGGAATGAGTAAAAGCAGCACTGTAGTAGGGCCTACAACACATCTGTGAGAGTTTGAGGAAAATCGGACATTCAATTCATTATACAGCAACGATTGATTTAAAGTTTCCAGTGCCGTCGTCACTGGATAAGGAGACTGCTTTATACAATTCATGACGTCATTTTAGACAAAATAGAAACTAACAAGAAGATTCAACATATTTTCAGTTTAAAATAAATGAAAGCAAGAGATTAATAAGCCGAGGGATGAAGATATGCGGTATGAGTGTTCTTCAGTTTATCAGCCCTCTGTTCAAATGAAATTTGCAGTAGATGACAAGTTGGATTCCTTTTTTTTAATCCCTTATAATTTTTTCCCCCGACATGTTTGTTGAAATGTAGATCAGCAGTTGCGATCTTACAAATTTAATTTGTACAGAGGGCAGACAAATTAAAAAAAAAAAAACTCATAACCTCATATTTTCGCTTTCCTATAGGATAACGAAAGAACACTTGACGTGCCTCTTTCAGAAAGCAGGGGCAATAATGACTGATATCACCCTTAACATGTGTCAGTAACAAGTCCATGGAATGTGCACTTCTCATGAAAATGAAATTTTGCGGAATCATCCTTATATTTTCTTTACGTTATTGTCCAAAATGATGTTATGAACTGTATAGTAGTCTTCATATCCAGCGATGACAGCACCGAATCTTTTAAGATTCATAATTTTTGAATCGATGGTGCAATTCAGTTTCTCAAACTTTCACTGATGTGTTCTACTAATAAGGCTGCTTTTACTCAATCCACATATATATTGGGTTTTGGTTTCCTCTAAAGAGACGTGCTTGGCAAATAGCCAATGCCTGTCTTCAAAACTAGAGAGCTATGAATGTTTACGGTAGAAAAAAAAAACATAACGCAGAAAGATTTGTAGAAATGCATATACATTTTTTTTTAAGTTGTAACTTAATCCTAATGTTTTCAAACTCGCAGTCCCCGGTACTAAGATACGCTGCCTTAATTAACATTAATTTCAATTTAATTGAATTATGCTGAAGTCGCAATGTGGTTTTTGGAAAGTACCGAGTTTCGCAATCATAATACAGCAATATCAACTTACATCCCCGAAGGTCATGTTTTGACAAAATAAAAAATACGTGTAATTCGCGACAGGTTACAACAACATATTGCAACATGTTACCTATATCATGATAACGTGAGAGCCTACTTTGAGTGTTGAGCAAAAATAATTGTATTTATGGCATTTTATTCCCCATATACCAACTTCCATCCAGATTACACAGTATACTATTTCACTGTGGGCACTTGAAATTTCACAATTTCATCAAATGGTTACAGTTACAGTATGGCACAATGTGTAATTTAAGTCACTTGTATCAGTGTGTGTAGGGTGTTCCCCAGTGTCAATGCACTTTCTCTGAAGAGACTTGATTCTTTTTCACCAAGCAAGCAAAAAACAAGAACAGAAAGCAAAAACAAAACAAGGCAAAGATATAAAGGGACACGAAAACAAAGATAAGAAGAGTTTCCTTTGTCAATTTCAGTCAAATCCGCGACAATCAAGTACACTTTGCAAAAAAGATATCAGACAGCGGAGAGTCGTAAGAAAAATAAAGAAATGAGGAAAGGAAATGAAAGTGCAATTCGAAAGAGGGTATAGTCTTTGGGGTTGATGATGTCATTTGTGTGACAATTCAGGCATCGCATTGCTGAGACAATTTCTCGCTCCAGTCAGGAGGATGAAATGGAGGAGGAGGAGGAGGAGGAGGATGCTGAGCAGACGCGGAACCTCTCCTAATCGTTTTCGCATCCTCCCAGTTCACACGCACTCCTGGATGACTTCCTCTCTCTCTCCCTTTCTCAGTCTTCGTGGACTCTTTCTCTCTGTTTGATTAATCTTTCTCCCTCATTCACTTTCTATCAGCCTACATAGCTATCAATCGATCACTATTACTCTGTCAAACAATATCTCAATCAGCGAATCCAACCGTCAATGTATTCATCTTACTGCCTATATATATCTACCTGCATGCCTACTTCATACCTACTATGCTAAAGTATGTGACACATCTATTCATCCATCTGTTCATCTCTCTATATCCATCTCTCTCTTTCATTCTAGTTTTATTCTATATCATATCTCTATCTATCTATCTATCTTCTATCTATCTATCTATCTATCTATCTATCTATCTATCTATCTATATGTCTATCTATCTATCTATCTACGTACCCATCTGCGTATATGTATATGTATATGTATGTATGTATGTATGTATGTATGTATGTATGTATGTATGTATGTATGTAAATATCTATCTATCTATCTATCTATCTATCTATCTATCTATCTATCTATCTATCTATCTAATTATCTATCTGTCTGTCTATCTAGCTAGATTGATATCTATCTACACTGTATACATGTATTCCGGATATCAAGGAATTCATCACTGAGTATGACCAATAACATAAAAAATAGGCTTATTCTATATATCATGACAGACGTAATATCCTCCAGATTGAGATAATTTTTCTGTTGATTTCATTCCCATTTCTTGGAAATAACGGAGCCCGTCATACAATCAGAACATTCGTTATCTCAGACTATGTTTCTGTACATTTATCTTTACTGTGAATTCTGTCTGAGGAAAAGGGCGTAGCTGCAAGACTTCTCACAGTCGTTTTCTTGACGGATGTGAAAATAGGTAGGCTTGTGTATATAGATATATATATATGTATATGTATACATATATATACTATATAGAGATAGATTCATATATGAAGTACTTGCAAAGCCGTAGGTTGCCCCCCCCCCCAAAAAAAAAAAGACAAAAAGAAATAATGATTCTACTGCTACGCTCAGAATGATTTTTCACCATCAAATGCATTAGATCAGTTCTGTACTGCAACCGTATATTATGTACACATGCTAATGCAACCAAAACAAGAAATCATCAAGAAGAGTTCCGGGGTGAGGAATGAGTTTTCTTCTATTTTCTGCCCTCTGAGAGGGCAGACAATTTGCTATTGAAGAAACTCATGCGGCAAAGCAAAACGCGTTTGGGACATGTACAGTGTAGAACATGTAGGGCATATGTCTTCTCTCTTACGCTGCCTTCCGACCCGGAGCTACAAAGCGAATTGAAATAAATATGGTTTATCATGACGACATTGTAAAATAATCAATCAGTTTAGATAGCCAAGGTTTCTACAAGTTTCAAAAGTATTGTTGGGAAAAGGACGAATCACAGATAACCCCGCAATAGAGTGCCCAAGGAAGATAACAGATTCAATCGTCTTCACAAAAACACACCTGGGGTCACGGTACTAGAAGTGCATTATATGTTTTTTCCAGTGCTTGTCCTTTTCTTTAGTCTAAATAACTTTTTATTCTCGGTCACTTTTTGACTAAATTGTGATTTCATTCTCGTTCGTTTTGTTTTGTTTTGTCTTGTTTTCCTCACCATCATTTATCTTACCCGAGTCTTTTTACATTTCGTATCTCTCGCGGTTCTTAGTCCTTGAACTCATTTTCAATCACTTAAACGAACTACAAGAACGTACATCTACAGTACAGACAAACAAATCGTTTGTTAATCAAGACTAAAAAACGAGGTCGATTTGCAATAATGCGTGATTGCACTGTTCCTGAAAAAAAAAGAAAACAGTTGCATCGCATGACAAAAATCAGGGGAAAAATAAAAAGTGAACAAGAAGGAGAGAAAACACCCCAAACTCATGAGGGTAAAGAAACAACAACATGTGTCATGGATCGAGATCTCTCACCATACCCACGCACTCCACAACCGGAGGAAATTCGGACGCCTGATGTCAACAGAGGTTAACCGGCTTCCCGCCCATATTGCCCATTTCCTCGCGGGCTTGTTCAGGAAAGGCGAAGCAAAATTATATACCTTGAATTTACTATGCATTCCTCTCCATATTGCATAAGCTTAGAACTGACGAATCAGTCAGAGGTGATCCGTTTCTCAATTTCGGGAAGAAGGCTCAAATGTCTTCGTCGAGCAATTCATCGAGAAAAATTGTGAAATTGACAATCTAGGAAACAGATTGCTCATCCCAAAATAGACAAACGTGACCGAGAGAGACTGTAGGAGCACACGACACTTTGTTTTCTTTGTGGGTGGAAAAGAGTCATTCAAAGCGGGTTTCCATCCAAGAAATCTAGAAAGACAATGATAATACTCCAAGGTTGACTTATTTGTTTGTTTTGAGTCTGTTGATTTCAGTTTAGATGATGACGTACGAATTAAAAGACAACGAAGAACTAAATTAAAGCTCTAGTGTAGCAATCGGGTCAAAGAAAAAAAGTGTTGAAGGTGTTAAAAAGTGTCGAAGGAAATAATATGTAGAAAGTAGCTCTGATGGATTATTTTTTTTTGTTTGTTATGTGAACCACTGAAGCTCAAGTAATATCATACAAAATTAAAACACTACCAGTATAGACTCTGTGTGTCGCATTGGGTTTTGCATATCAAAAATTTCAATACCGTATTAAAATTTGAATACAAAACTGTATTACCTTCACGGAAGACGTCCTTGTAAGTACTACACCTAGATTGTTACAGTTTGTCGATTTGTTTCTTTTTTTCGTTTGTTTCTTTGTTTCTTTTTCCTATTCTGTGGAATTTACGGGCACAGGAACATTCCATATTTGCTTTGTGACTCAATTATGTACCACCTTGTCCTTGTCGAGTTGTGCGTAGATGAGCTTTAAACTGAATCTCGTAATAACGCCTTTAAGGAGCTTCTATCGTCATAGTGGACCATATAGAGGAAGTGATGTCGGGGAACGCAGGTCAAAATTTAAAGAGTACTTTAACCTTTGGGATGCTTGAAAACTTTAAAAAAAAAACAACTATGTATGAATCATTATTCATGACATACTCGTCTTTTAGAGTTTGTCGAATGACATTACCACAGTCTTTCTTTGTAGCGTGATTTATTTTCTGCAATAAAGCGCCTTAATATTTCTATCTGTCGCTGGATTGACTCTATGAGGACTTGGTATCACGGAAAGTCAGGTGTGCATGGAGCATATTTTCCGAGATTTGTTTGATGAAAAACAGGAAATTCGGCGACAATAACAGATTCGTTATTATTTGAGCTATCATGAGGTGAGGGGCTCATGTTATCGGGATCAGCTGGAGAAACGCCAAGAAGAAGAGGGCGGGGGGGGGGGGGGGTGGAGGGGGTAAGGGGAAGAGGTGATAATCCTCGTCTTCGTGTCGAAGTCTTTCTGGCGA
Organism: Diadema setosum; assembly: GCF_964275005.1. Classification (NCBI taxonomy): domain Eukaryota; kingdom Metazoa; phylum Echinodermata; class Echinoidea; order Diadematoida; family Diadematidae; genus Diadema; species Diadema setosum. Next base: position 32,400,713 of record NC_092695.1, read on the forward strand.
CCACGCCCATCATACAGTGGCGACCTCGGCAAAGCGGTAAAGCAGAGGATTTTGATTCCCATCCCTTATTGCCCACAGCGAGTCTTCAGGGATTAAAGTGCAATTTGACACCGAGTTCAAGTTGCCATTGATATATGGAGTGATATCTCACACACAAAGTGGTACAGATTTAATCAAAAATCTGATCTGAATTTTAAAGTTTCAAAATTTTCGCGGAAATAGTGATATTATTATCAACCAAACTGATCAAATGAGGAGATTATCTCGTGACCTTATCACCGGTCTCCCATTTTACAAATATGTCCATGTTTACCAGGCCTATCATTTTTTTTTTTTTTCAGGGGCGTGAAGGAGGTGACCTGAATTAAAAAATACATAGTTTTATCTATGGGGAAAGAGTTGCTTCGTCATGGTCTGTACAATATGTTCACACACAAACGAATGGGAGGGTCGCAAGTTGATGACATCATAACCCCAGCTGCTGTTTTTCGCGTTGTTGTGGTTGCAACAAATTTCTCTGGTGAAAGCATTTTAGAACTTACAGATTCTGTCATGTCGAAGTTAGAATTTGGATAAAACCTCTCCAATGCTGTTCGCGTATAATGCCAACATAAGCATTGTGTGGAACTGATCTTTTACAGTTTGTTTTCTGCATGTATTCTTCTTCCTTTTTTTTTTTAAATCAGATATCAAAACTATCATTTAGGATGATGTCAACAACTCCATGAACAATGACCAAAAATATTTCTACTTTTATTCACCATTATTTTTAATATTATCATTATTACTATACTGCTACTATACCGTTACTAGTATCATTGCTGCTGCTGCTGTGACTATACGTGTATACCTGTACAATAAAAACAACAACTACTACTACTACTACTAGCCTTACAATATACTACCATACCACCACTACCACAACCACTACTACTACTACTACTACTACTACTACTACTACTACTACTACTACTACTACTACTACTATTACTACTACTACTACTATACTACTACTACTACTATTACTACTACTACCATTTTTTTGGGGGGGATCATCATTATTGTATCATTCATTTTCATGTGCATGTTTGTGTAATGATTTTTGTATTTCATAACTCACTTTTTCTACTGCGCCTTGAGCACATTGTGGAATTGGCGCATTATAAGTACTCTGTATTATTATTTATTATTATTATTTTATTTCCGTGCTATAAAAAGTTCTGACATCCAAACCTGTTTGCAGCACTTTGCTTCTGTCCCATCATTATTAACTACTAGTATGTAGTCCAGAAAATCATGAAACTCTTGGCAGAATGATTTAGTCATGTGTTGATTGGACGGTAACTTCTCCTATGGTACTGTGCCAGTTGAGGAAGAATTCATCACGCAGCAATCCTGAAGCGACAGGAGAGTGGCAGACTGCAGCCAATAACAAACACCATCCCATAGCAGGCAATTAGTCATTACTTCTTGTTCTTCTTCTTCTTCTTCTTCTTCTTCTTCTTCTTCTTCTTCTTCTTCTTCTTCTTCTTCTTCTTCTTCTTCTTCTTCCTCCTCCTCCTCCTCCTCCTCCTCCTCCTCTTTTTTTATTCTTTCTCAGTCTCCTATCAAACTAGGAATTTTAACATCCAATCCGTATCGAAATCAGAAAAAAAACCACTCGCGTTTTGTGTTAGTTTGTCTGCGAAATGGGTAAAGTATGGAGGGTAAAGCGGGGGAGGGGGGGGGGGGGTTGCAGGTGAACGAACATTCACGCTGTTGGAAGTGAAGGACCTCCGTGCATTCAGTCACACATCCCCACACGCATCCCTTGATTTAAAGAGAGAGCCTTTACTCAAGGCACTTTGGTGAATAGAGTGAAATCATATAAATGAAAATGAAGTTTTAACAAAATCGAATAAACAAAGGAGAAAGTTTTAGGCAAGAAAGTTTTTAAGGGCTCACTTGTTAAAACATTGGTCACAATCGTATTGCAATTTAGTCGAAATTATGACGCTTCCCCAACGGCTTCAATACAATTCTTCAAAACATTGCATTTTCTTGGGAGATAAAGAAAACATTTGAATGCACCAGAATATCATAGTTTGTACGACCTATAGCAAAGATACGATGATTTTCGATGGGAGCAATAATTGCTGGTGATTTTGGATCACAAGGGTAAATTGTAAAAAAAAAAATGGTGGATTTCTACATTATTCTCATTATCTATCAATATAAGCGTTATTAATGACACAATCCTTCTATGAAACCAGTGATGATAGCTTAAAATTTCGCAATGTTCTTATATTTCGATTTAATGGAATGCTATTTTCAATACTTACCATTTTTTATTCATTTCGTTATTTTTTTTTTATTCTAGGCAACGCTATGTAGAACTTACGAAGCGTGGACTTTCCATTTAATCCGAAGAACTAAAACAAAGTTAGGAGAGGAGAGAAAGAAAGACGGGGGGGGGGGGGTAATTAGAAAGAATGACAACTTTACGTGACTTATCACGATATACATACAATAGAGGGTTGTGAGAGTCAAAGGGTACCATGAGACTAATATGATGCATATATAAAAATGATGTGTTACCAATTCGTATTTGATAAGCAGCGGGATTCAACGAATCGCTTAGTTATAACCGATAGATGATGGCAAAAGGTTTTAACTTGATTATCGAAACAAAGTTTAGCTGACTCTAGTTTTCTATAGTTTTCCGGAACCCACCAACAAACGAGCAATCAGAAAGGTACTATATAGGATTTGTTCTAAGCTATTCAAACGTTTCCCACGTCCATGATTCTACTTTTGATTCTATATGTGACCTCGATAGCGGTGTGGAGCAGTGGAGTAAACAAGTATCTTAAAACAATACACATCGAGTGCTAACACAAATAAGCTGGCAAACTATTTAACGTGATATATTTTAGATGTCTATTTTGTTCTCCTGTATAGAGGACCTGATAACGAGCCAATCAAGTCAGTTATTCCTACCTCTCTGCTTACTCTCTCTGTTATTCCTACCTCACACACACACACACACATACACTCACACACACACACACACACACACACACACACACACACACACACACACACACACACAAGATTAGTAAACTAGTCTGCTGTCACTACTTGAACGTATACTCCCTGTAGTTACATAGTGTTCATCTCTCATCGCTAATAACATAGAACAGAAAGTAAGCACAGGTAATATTCTTGTTTATATCTCTTTAAGATTTATAATGTTTGTTTTATGATAAGTGCTGTCTGGGTCAAATTATTTGTAAAGGGCCCCATTTTTTTCTCTCTCTTCTTTCGTTCTTTAAAACAACAACAACAGGTAATCGGGTCACCTTGTTTTTTTTAAAGGAGCCGATCCTCTTTTAATTTATAAGCAGTGAGGGTCAACAAGATACGTAATACATTTTTAGTGAATGCAAAAAAGACTACAACAGATTGTAATGCCACATCAAGGAAACGTCCTTATCAATAAAACAAAGAAAATCTTACTGAAACTTCACTTTTTTTTTGCGGGGGGGGGGGGGGGAGGAGAGTGCACATCCCCATTGACTCGGCCATTCATTCTCGAAATTCCCCTTGCTCTGTGAATAAGGAAAGTCAAGTGTTCTTTTATTATGGTAGAAAAACAAAACTCTTCATGTTTTCTTTAACTCGTTTCACTGTTAGACCTTCGTATCGAGCGATGACGGCACATATCATTCAAGTTTATTTACGACGTATTAAACAAACATAACAAACACACAAACAAACAGAACCTGCCTGAGTCCCCAGTGATTATTTTGATTTCAAACTTTAGGCCATCCTCTTGTATAACATTATAAATTATTTGTAAAAACATCACTGAAATCCGGGGAAACTGTGAAAAAAAAGAAAAGCTGCGATGGTTCTAAAGATATGTAATCGCTCCTCCACTTTAACCCGTTCTCTCCGTTCTTCCTCCACTCTCCAATTATCACATGGTCCCCGCACCTGTACCCGTTATGGTGATAGGGCTTTTTCTGTCATTTCCCCGTCTCTTTGGAATAAACTCCCTCTCTATATTCGTAATGTTGAAAATGTTGATAAGTTCAAGTCATTGTTGAAAACTTACTCAGTCTTAATTTTGTTGTTGTTGCTGCTGTCGCTTAATCATGTATGTACTTAATGCTGTATTTTACGTCAATATCATACTTTTTTTTTTGCCACAGTGATGCGCATAGAAACACCAGTATTAAGTGCTTTATTAATGTTACTCATTACAATTATCATTATCATTATCAAAAGAAAATGAAATGGCCAGGATTGTGTGAGATGCCTCGACAATTAATATCAAGAGAAGAGTTTTGCGAAAAGACTACTGGAGTCATAAGATCAGATCGGTTAAGCTATCGAACACATTCCAATGACTCGTTAGTCCAAAACTCTCTTACGGATGCTAAATCTATCAACACAGCGGAAGACGTGTGGAGTCTCAGGACACTGTATTCACAGGAAACACACACATTTCCACACAGAATCTCTTCTGTTACAAAAATCCAGGTGTTATTCGCCGGCCCTGCACAGACAAAATATACTTTTCTGCAACACTGACCCCTGCTTTTTCTGGCTGAAAGCGTGCGATTGTTACTAGAGAAGCAGTATACGAAAGTGCATATATATATACAATTTTGTAAAGGGCGTCTTTGTAAACAAAAAGATGAATTATGATTTGAGGCCAGTTTCGAAACATATAAATCCCTCATGATGTTGGAAATCACTTCAGTTTTTTAAGGAGTAACCAATGTATGGTGAGACAAGTCGAAGAGGGAAATGAAATAGAACAGAAACAGCTTTGTTAGTCAGGGCTGTACGTCGACACTTTAACATAGAGAGTTTTTCTTTCCATCCCCCTCATTCGAGGATGGGCGACACCAGAACAGAAATCAACTCGTCCTGAGACCAAACTTCATGGTTCTGTTCTGGTGAGATTTTGAGAGACCTCTTATAAAAACTGAAAGAACATGTAATTCCAAGAGGAATTCAACGTATATTTGATGAAGATTAGTTTTGAAATGGCTGAAATATCTAAAACAGAGTGATCCAAATAAAAGGTGGGACCTACCTTTTATTACAATCACTTTGTTTTACTTTGGTTTTGGATGTCTCAGCCATCCCAAAACTGATTTTCATCAAATAAACGTTGAATTCCTCTTAGAATTATGTGCTCTGCACTATTTCATAAGTGGTTTCTTGATGTCTGACAAAAAGTTAAAAGCCCAATCCTCATCGCTACCAATACTATAATATCATCCCTTTAAACATGGGACACCTAATGATGAATGAGACTTGAAGATATAACATTGCTAGAACGTCTTTATTATCTGAACATGCGTAGAAAACCTGCGTCGTCTGTAATGGGAATTGGTAGGGTGAATGTTAGCTGTGATAAAGAGGAAATCATCCTCAATTGATGCGCGTGGTGAATCCATTGCTGTCCGTCTGTTCTCCAGCCATCTCCCACGTACATGACTCATATCACGACAAACGAATGTGTGGAGGTTATAGATAGTCACCGGCTTCGGAAAACGATGATGCTTGGATGATAGCTCCATGGAGCTACTTTTTGGTAGCTCCATGATAGCTCCAAGGAGGTAGTATAGCCATACCTCCTTGGTAGCTCCCAACCTCCTGCTTGAAGACAAACCAAAGTGTGGAGGTTATAGTCGCCGGCTTCGAAATACTGATGATGCTTGGATGATGGTAGCTCCAAGGAGGTAGTAAAGCCATACCTCCGTGGTAGCTCCCTACTTCCTGCTTGAAGACAAACTCCATTTTGACTCTGATGATAATGGAAAATGGGAATCAGTACTGAAAGAGTACCATTATGATCGGACACAACATGACTCAAGAAAGTTGATCGAAATAAGACGATCAAAATAAGACGTCCGATGCACTGATTCGTGAAAACATATGAAACTTTGATCTGAACATGCGTAGAGAACCTGTGACGTCCAATGGGGAATGGTAAGGTGCATGTTATATATATAGCTGTGATAAAGAGGAAAATTAATCATCCTCAAAGCGCGTGGTGAATCCATTGCTCTCCGTCTGTTCTCCAGCCATCTTCCACGTACGTGACTCATATCACGACAAACGAATGTGTGGGGGTTACCATGGCTGCAGTCGCCGGCTTTGGAATACCGATGATGCTTGGATGATGGTAGCTCCAAGGTAGCTCCCAACTTCCTGCTTGAAGAGAAACTCCAGTTTGACTTTTGATGATTATGGAATAAAAATGGAGCAGCACTGAAGAAAATATACCGCTATGATCGGATACAACATGACTCAAGAAAGTTGATTAAAATCAAAATTTCTGATATAATTTTCATGAATCAGTACATCGGGACGAAATCACATAATTATAAGTTAATTTATATTGATGTTATGGCCTGTTGATTTGCAAGAAAAACCTTCTTTCTTTCTTTCTTTTCAACAAAAGAGATACCCCTGGAAATCATAATTTTTGCAGCAATGTATGGCACAGATGTTAGCAATGCTAATATCTTTTTGGAGGGTGGGGGTGGGGAGTAGACCTAAAGGAATTACTGCCAAAAAGTTTCATTTTTTATATTCAAAAGTTCAGACCAACAGGAGAGTTGCCTGGCAATGACATCGTATTTCAGATTGCCATATTTAAAGGGATAGTATAGTTTTGGTTGAGATGGGGCTTCAAGTTTTCAACCCCCATTTTTTTTTGTGAGATAATGAGAAACATTTTATTAAATTGAAATAGCATGTAATTCTAAGATGAATAAATTCAAAGTTTATTTGATGATAATTGGTTTTGAAATGGTTGAAATATCCAAAACAACAACCTAATAAATGGTGGGACCCATCTTCTATTAGGATCGCTTTGTGTTACTTAGTTTTTGGATATCTCAGACATTTTCAAAAACGATTTTCATCAAACAAAGCTTTGAATTCCTCTTAGAGTTGTATGCTAGGGTTTTAACATTTCATAAGTAGTTTCTTAGTATCTCGCAAATGGTTCAAAGCTCAATTCTCATCTCAACGAATACTTTATTATGCCTTTAAATCTTTATCTTCTTAGCATAACATTATGGTTGTTTGTGAAATCGCTGTTTCAGCAAAATAAGATGTGAAAAGCGAAACTGCTTTCCCATATTTTTTTTTTTTTTTTGGGGGGGGGGGGGGCTCGATTTCAATCAAATTTTTATCCTTTCGTTTGCCTGAGTTTATCTTTACAAAACTTTATAAATCTTTATAAAAACGTTATTTTTTGATATACATATCTGAGTCTACTTGGACGTGGAGTTGAGTGTCCCCTTAAAGATGTCGAAACAAAAAGTGTTTACAAAACTAAAAATGTTTTCAATGCCTGTAAACGTCCACGTCCTCATGTGTCTGTTTTCCTCCGAACCTTACGATGGATGTGTGTTTGTCTCATTACTGATAGGCATGGGGTACTAAGTGTCACATGGGAAGAGAGAAGGTGGGGTGGGGGGGGGGGGGACGGAGGGAGTTCCACTTGCGACGTTCCAAACAGCTTCTCTCGCATGAACTTGAATTCATACTTTAAAAAATGAGACTGTTTTGACACTTTTGGCTTTTCCCGCAAAACCGCAGACGATAAAGCCGCTTCTTTAAGAAAACAGCATCGCTAGTTCGCCATTATGTTTTATAGCAGTCTGATCTTATGACTTTAATTGACAACAACGACAACAGCTTCTAAGTCAGACATTAGACGGCAAGTAGGGGCTCCGCCCCCAACCCTGCGTGTTTGTCGATTAACCAACTCCTCGACTGGGCTAAAAGTAAAACATTGCAAGACCTCCCTCATCGACGGGTAAGGATAAGTGTGTGTTAACTACATAATGCACTTCGTTTACATTACACGCAATACATGACACCAGCTGAACACATAATGCAAGTTATACACATAACAGGTGGTATGCAAGTTATGCACATAACAGGTGGTAAGTATTGCATGGAATGCCGTCAGTAACAAGAATACATCGTGTTGGAAACAGGCTCATTCCAGTCGTAAGTAAACTGATTCTTTTTATGATTTATTTATGAATAACCTTGCTTTTTATTGATAAAATACTCGAAATTGAAATGATTATTGTGTAATGCATTGAAGAATTTCATTTACAATTTCAAATTTTGACGCTGTCTACTTGAATAGGTTACCAAAAGAGATCTTATAGTAAAACGGGTAACAGTTTTAGGAAATAAAATAATAATTCAAGACATGCGAATGCTTTGCTGGTGAAGACTTTCTGCTAGGAAGGACAAACAAAGCAACAACAGCAATACTTGAGAGCGGGACATCGGTGCGCCCGATAAGAAGGAATATTATGTGTTTCAGGCTTGATCTTGCCTCTTTTAAAGGACAAGTCCACCTTCATAAACATGACGATTGAGAGAATGCAGCAATATTAGTAGAACACATAGGTGAAAGTTTGAGTAAAATTGGATAATCCGTTCAAAAGTTATGAATTTTGGAAGTTTCAGTTCCGCGATCGCTGGATGTGAAGACTACTACAGCTTGTGATGTCAATGAGTACAAGCATATAAAGAAACTGTAAAGAAAATTCAACGTATTTTCACTTTTCTCGCATAATAGAAGAGGAAATGACTTGCCTCTTTCATAAGGCAGGGGGAGTAATATTACCCTTAACATATATCAGTTACAAGTTGAGGGAATGTGTACTTTTTTCAAAAAATGAAATTTTGTGGAATTCTCTTTATATTTTCCTTTCCTGGCATCATCTGCACAGAAACTGCACAGAAACTTTAAAAATTCATAACTTTTGAACGGATTGTCCAATTTTCCTCAAACTTTCACCGATGTGTTCCACTTATATTGCTGAATTATCTCAATCCACATGTATATGAAGGTGAACTTGTCCTTTAACTTGGTCATGTTTTCATGATTTCCTTGGCAGTTTCCCAGGTAATCAAAACACATAGTATCGACACAATAAACAACTTTACAAGCTGACCTGAATTTTGGAACCATCAAGGAAGTGACAGTGGCTTTATGATCCTATTTCATTTCTGTTTGGATTCTTCGTTTTTCCTGCTACGTGCTTTTCGTTTTTGTGCTTCGTCTAAAATGGTTGATCCAAAGCTATTAAAGGGATCATACAGTTTTGGTTAAGACCTAATTTCAGGTTTCTAACATTTTTTGTTGTTGTTGAAATAATGAGAAACCTCTTATGAAATATGAAAGAGCATGTAATTCTATGAGGAATTCAACGTTTATTTGATAAAAATTGGTTTTGAAATGGCTGAGATATCCAAAAAAGAGCGATTCTAATAAAGTGTGGGATCTTGTTTTACTTTGTTTTTGGATGTTTCAGTCATTCCAAACCCGATTTTCATCAAATAAACTTTGAATTCCTCTTAAAATGGTATGCTTTGTACTATATCATAAGTGTTTTCTTGGTATCTCGCAAAAAGTTAAAAGCCCGATTCACATCTCCACCAATACTGTACCATCCCTTTAACCGCAAATAAGGCACCAATTCGATGCAGTTCGGTCAGAGCACTAGGATAATGTTGTGAGCATGGTGAGAGTGTGTCTTGCAAGTGAAAAGCGGCATCCCGTGAAATGTGATGCCCTTTGCAACGGAAATGATCATGCACTTCTCGAACTTTCTGCAGAATGTTTTGCAGCAAATATAAATAAAGAGCGAAACAAAACGTCTGAGAGGCGGCGGTGCGGTGAACCGAGGTCTGTTTGAGTTCCATATGCATAAGGCTCAAGGTCAACAGTGCTAATCCTCACAAATTACTTAGATCATTGCACAATGGATTACACTTGTACGTTGATATTCAAAATTTGATTATTATTCGGTTTCTCACAATTTGTAATACACCGTTACAGGAACTTGATCGAGAATGACCATGTTTGAATGATCTAGCTCCTTCCTTCTTCTTTTTATTTTATTTTATTGGTTTTTTTTTTTTTTTTGGGGGGGGGGGGGGAAGTGGGTGAGGAGGGGAAGCTGATTTTTTCGTAAGACAAATTTCGTGTTCAATTTAACGACATTTTACTTAGTAGTGTTTGTTGCATGTCACCATACAAATGCTCTGTTATTTTCAACTTACACTTCACAACCATTGTCATTTTTTAATCGACAGCCTATATTCAGATTGCACAACAGGTTGATAATATTGGTCGACATTGCTAAAGTTTTAAAACTTGTCGAACTAGGCTGACTGAGCAGTATAATGATGCTTAAACTGCATGCAGAAACACCCCGGAACTGAAAACTTTTTTGAAAATCATTTTGTCAGTCAGACATTTCACTAGCATGGTGATATTTGTGTATAATAGACTAGTATGTTTTTCATTGTGACAGTATGTCGAAAAAACGATTAAAAAATAAACAAAACAAAAACAAAAACTATCGCATGCTTGGGCGTTCGGCCATGCAGTCGAATGTTATGATACAGCCCATTAAGGAAGGTTCGACTCTTTACTTTCCTTTTCGTTTAATTAAGCCGACACGAAACTGAATTGTCTTATACACTGTACATTGTAACTGGAATGAAATAATGCGCCTATGACTACACACGTACAGGGCGTATGATGATTTTTTTTTTTTTTTTTTTTTAAGTGTAACACCCAGCACTTGATCCGCCCTCAAGTTCCTGTTTGAAAGCATCGAAAGGAGAAAATGAAGACTTATCCGTGTAGTTCGTGCTCTGAGAAATGATTTTTTCCCCTTTTTATGTGTTTTTTCTTGGCGCGTAAAACAACTGACAGCCGGTTTCGATTATGTCTTGAGTAATCAGTGTGTATAGACGTGGCGCCAACGATGTAGCTCTGACATGGTATCTCCGGACTCTCGGATTTCTCCGATTCGCGCCAATTTTCTTAACCCGCATAACGGATCAAATCTAAGTAGATAGCTTGCAGATTTTTTTTTTTCTCGAAGTCATGAACAGACCGTTAGATAGTCAGACAAACATAAACATTATTCATTTATCTTCTCATATGGGCCTATCATATGTATAACTAACATATTCTTATTTATTATATAGGCCTACATTGCATTAAACACTTAAAATTATGTAATACAGTAGGCCCTATATCCAGGAAAAATGTACAAATTTGATCAGTTGGACTGACACTTAGGCAATCACAAATGCATTCTTGATATGTATACTGAATGGGGTTAACGTACGGCGATTAATTACATTTGTGCGTGTGTGATTGTTGCCAGTCATCAAAATTTGTTGTCAATATAACCATACACGTGTATTGTTACTTGGTCACTGTTATCATATTTTGTAAGTGTGTCATTGCCTTTAATGTGTTTGGAATAGGACCACGGACCTGGCACATAATGTCAACATGTCCTTTGTTTTGTTTTGTTTGGCAATAAAGACATGATTAAAAACAAACATACTAAGAATGCATATTAGTGTTTGTGTGTTTGTTTGTGTGTGTGTGTGTGTGTTTGTTTGTGGGTATATTGAGATCGTATGCAGATGTAATGCCACAATACACGCACAGAATTTGTCAGCAGAATGACAGCACTGTGCAATGGAATGTCCCCCATGATTTCACGAAAATTGCGTTGCAGAGATGTTCTTACATTTTGCACGAGTACGCATGCACAGTCATTACCAAGGTCAAATCGTGACTGACGTGATCGTTCTCCCCCATTCAAAGAAAAAAAAGAGAAGAATTTGGCTGATTATCTTGATCACCTACCACGATATATCGGGATCGCAAGTGGTATGAATTACTACATCTTCAAATGAGACGGTTATGAAAACCATCTGTGGTCGATTAGGAACTTCATTAATGATTACGGCTCGATATCAAACTTTTGGAGCTAGTTTCATGATCAGATCACAGATCCGCCGAGGGAAAAATCTTTCCCGACCATCTGTCGCTTCCATTCGTCGCTCCGCCCGCGCGACTTGACCTTCAACACGTATTGGGCCTAAGTATTTTCTACCCCCCCCCCACGCTCTTTCTCTCTCTCTCTTTCTCTCTCTATTTTTCTCGGGTTTTTTGCTTCCCTTTCACGAAGTTCAGGATGTCCCTGTGAGAAAATGACCTTGATTGAACGAAACCTAGATTCTCGTTAAAAGAGAGAGAGAGAGAGGGAGAGAAAAAAAACCGCCGTTTACGGTCACGTGACATGACGAGACATTATTATTACTATCAACGGTTCATAGTAATTACAGCTGCTGTGTCTTAAAGGGGAGGGTGGAAGCAAACATATCCAAACACACACACACACACACACACACACACACACACACACACATCAAAAAACGCCAAAACGCTCAAACAGATAAGCAAGATACACGTCATGAGTTTGTTTATGTTATTCTCTCCCGTGTTACACAAACAATGCACACTAATCTGGCGTTAAAGATTACTGAAAAAAAAAAGAATGTTTAATAAGGGAAATAACGCTTTAAACATGTAATACACAGACTGTGATTGTACTTGTTAACAACGATGTCAAAAGGTTTCTTTGAGAGATTAAGCAGTTCACCTAAAGTTGAAGGAAGGTCGAGGACGTGACAATGACTGGCGCACGTCACGATTTCGACACCCACGAATTATACTGCATACGAGTCACACAGCTCACGAGTCATACAGCTCATGAGTTCGACATTAGCAAATAGGCCCATGAGTCCGACAGTATAACCATAGGCAAACAAGGCCCACGAGTTCGACACTATTAAAAGCGAAAAGGGCCCACAAGACTGACATATAAAGCCCCGTGATGTAGTGTTGAACTCGTGGGCCTTGTTTGCCCAGTGTCGGACTCGTGGACCCTATTTGCCTAGTGTCGAACTCATGACTTTTTTTTTCCAGTGTCGAACTCGTGGGCTGTATGACTCGTGGGTGTCGATCTCGTGAGACGACCCAACGCTGACGATCTGATACACAATACTGCATGCTCGACTCCAATACAAAAACACTATCATCACATGAATTAGAGATATAAATAAACACTCATGAGATACTGAAGTTTGAAGACAACATACGCATGTCATCTATACAGTCAGATAGATAGATAAAGCTGAAGAGCGAAAGAAAGAGACAGAGGAAAAAATAGAGAGAGACAACAGGTCGTCAGTTTTCAAAGTGCTGAAAGCTACGTTCAGTTATGTCATCATTTATACCTACGTCCCGATTAAGATGTTGATCTGTTTTTACATCTCTGCATTCAGCTGGTTTCTTTTCTTCCACACAGTGGTCATAGCGTTGTAATGATTGCTTCAAATGCATTGATCATTTCACTGATATCGGCCGCATGTAATCATTAAACATTTTCCCCCTCTCTTGGTACTGGAAATGCACGGGAGACATTCATGCTCCCGTTAACAACAGGCAACCTGCAAAGACATGAGACCCCGTCACCTGGCATGCAGCGGACCGATGGTAAAGTCATAGCGGAAGAGGGCTGGCGGCCTAATCAGCAGATCCACGGTTCATCGAGATGTCGCGCCCTGCTCTGATTCAGGTCGATCGAGTTGATCTTGAAAACGACTTCATCTTCAAGTCCAGTGGAACATCTTCCCTTCTAAAGCTACCCTTGAATGAATTCCCGGCAGTGCTGCTTGACCTCCGAATAAACTCAATTATCTCCTTTTTCTGCCACACTCCATAAAAATCTCTCCGTGCTTGTGATCGGCACCATTATCATGATTATGACATGCCACATGTGCTATGGATACCCTTCAATCTTCTTTCGTCCTCTGACTTTGGCGTTCCGTGGCTATCTTCACGTCCCAGACGAGAAGGTGCGTTTGAAAAACAGGTGAATGCCTTTTTTCTTTCTTTCCTCGCTTTCATAGCAACAGGTGTGAACGTACATTCTCATAAAAGTTAACGTCCCAGAACGTTGTGACGAAAGAACTGTCGCTCGCGGAGAATCTGACCCCTGCCCTAGATTTATGAATATGCATGCATGCCGCGTGAAAGTGCAGTGCCACCCAGAGGTTTGTAAAATCATCAATACTGCCATATCAGATCAGAATCGCTGAGGTTACATTTCTGTTTCTGTTTCGCTGCTGCTCTTGAGCACAGCGAACGATAACATGCGCACATAATCAATAAGGAATACAATGTAGGTCAGATATCAGTCTCTATGTGCACAAGTTTATCTGGGTGACGCGGCACACACTTGGCACACGATACAATGTTTTCCTTTTGATCAGTCGATAATACATTATGATCGATTGGTCATCTCCGGTATAGGGATATAAAGTGTGATATTACGGAGTGTTGTTGCTAGTGTGTCTAGTCTGAAAACTTACGGTCAGGATGTAAGTCAGGATTCTGCGTGATAATGGTGCTTTACAACAGTGTGAAGAAAATTGTCTCTCTCTCTCTCTTTCTCTCTTTATTTGCCTTTTTATTTGGGGGGGGGGGTTTCCAGAACGAAGTAAAATGTATCTAATTTCGAATTCTAAATATCCTCTTGCAGTCAATCGACTTCGAAATGATTTCCTCATGTTGTTTCCATGTTGCAATCCAGGGGGAAAAACAATACCTTTTTCCTGTTGGGAACCAACTGCAGATTCAGGCAAAATAACGTGATGACTTTACAGCATTTCTATTTCTAGGTATTTCAATCAAGTTTGGACCAATGTTTACCAAGCAAAAATTTACGAACCACTTGAAAGTGACGATATGAACAAATAATAATTTGTTGGCGATATGATTTTTCTTTGCTTGACAAAAACTACATGCACTACTTAAAAAAAAAAATGAAATAAGAATGAAGTAATGAATCTTTAGATCTGAAAATGATATTTGCATGGATATCCGAGTAGGCCTATACCGTAATTGTGGCCTTCTGCAGACGTATTATTTTTCAGATTATTGCGATATCAAAGGATCATTTGGTAACATCTTTTGGGATGGTATTTCCTCTTCACGATGCACGGCCTTTGACCTTCAAAACCCCGTCTGGGGATACTTTGGTGATAGGCTTTATTAGCAGCAGATGGTCCGTCTGAAATGGCACACCCCATTCCCAGTGCTTCCTGATGACTCGGCCCCGTCTGGCATTGGCGATGCATTTTGATCTACTCCGTACATTTCCCAGTCATATGAATTAAGAGCCTTCTATTAGAAAAAAAATGATATATTTCTTTTTGTGATTTCTTTTTACCGCCGTTAGAGGGTGACCCTTATTAGCGGGGACTAAGATGTCCGCTATCGCCACTCACATCTTGCTATCGCCGATGCAGTGATTGGACCTGCTAAAACCGATCTGGCGTGTATGACATGTATGAGCGGCCCGTCCTTGGTCGTGTACGGCTGCCCATTAACCGTTGTAATTATAACAGACTCTTTTTGATCTCAACACTGATGAAGTTGCCATTCAGATCACCCGCTATATTATGTCAAAATCCCAATTTTTCATCGTATACCTTGCCCTCTTTTCTGTCAGTCTGATCTTAACTCGGTGGTAAATCAACGTCCAATATCATGGGACATAATATCATACAGATTTCAGTGGATTTCGAAGATGATAATGATTAAAAAAAAACCACCACAGCAACCTACACTCACACCAGCCCTTGAGATCAGTAGAATATCCATGCCACGTAATATTTTCCGAAGAGGGCGTTGGCAAAGAGAAGAGGCGCTTTTTTTTTTTTTTTTTTTTTTTTTACTGGTGTATATGAGATCTTTATATAAGTGGTCCTTAAGTCGAGGCTAGATCTCTATCATTGAGTGGCTAGATGTGACTCTGCTCAACACCCAGTCACGAACACACTCACGTGCAAACAAACAGACAAACAAACAGACAAACAAACTAACAAAACAGCTACGTTGGCTGCTATGACCTTTACATTCATTGTACATCTGCTGTAGGCCTATGCTTGAAAGATGGTGATTAACAATCTTTCAGAAATGACAGCTCTTATACATAAAAAGGAGAAAGCTTTATCTTAACATGACACCCTTTCGGAAGCATGGGCCTTCATTATACATTATGACAACAGGAAGAAAACGTGAAATTCTGCTACTCACCCTCTTCATTCCTGTCAATGGAGCAACAATAGGAGACCGTTTAGAGTCTCAGTTGAGAGTGTATTTCCATTCCGTGGTCATATGACCCTCGTAGTAGAGTAACACGATATAGACAAAGCGGAAGTCGCATGAAGGTGGTCAGGCATATTAGAAAGTTATGAACCCTGTATAGTTTCAGATTCATCTTCAAGTCTTCAGTTGCTCTATCCGCCTCATAATACTTTGTTCTTTCTCTCCTTCATCAGGTCAGTTCAGTTCAGTTCAGTTCAGTTCAGTTCAGTTCAGTTCAGTTCAGTTCAGTTCAATTCAGTTAATAAAGGGAAGATAAACCCAAAGAGCAATGTGGATTGAATGAAAGCAGCAAGATTAGTAGAACACATCAGTGAAAGTTTGAAGAAAATCGGACAATCGATGCAAAAGTTATGAATTTTTAAAGTTTTGGTGTTGGAACCGCTGGACGAGGAGACTACTAGAGGTTATGACGTATGAGTGGACAACAATACCAAGAAAATATAAAGAAAATTCTACAAAAATCCATTTTTCATGAAAATTACAAATTCTATCAACTTGATATTGACATATGTTAGGGGTAGCAATTATTCCCCCTGCTTTCTGAAAGAGGTTGGTCCATTGCTCTTTCATAATTCTAGAAAAGTGAATTTTTGTTGAATTTCCTTTATATTTTCTCTGTATTGTTGTCCACTCATACGTCATATCCTCTAGTAGTCTCCTCATCCAGCGGTTTCAACACCAAAACTTTAAAAATTCATAACTTTTGCATCGATTGTCCGATTTTCCTCAAACTTTCACCGATGTGTTCTACTAATGTTGCTGCTTTCACTCAATCCACATTGCTTTTTGGGTTTACCTTCCCTTTAAGTTGATATTTATGTCCATTCGTCCACAAAAGCAGTAGCAAAATAGAAAGCAGGCCCTATGCATTACACAATTATTATTTTAAGAAAATACATGATAAAATTATCATGAAATAAAATTATATTTTTTCCAGTTCTTTCTCCTTCTTATGCTGTGTGAGAGATTTTGCCCTCTGAGGACTCAGACTGAGTGGCAAATTGAATTATAATACCCCTATTATTATTATTATTATTATTATTATTATTATTATTATTATTAGTAGTAGTAGTAGTAGTAGTAGTAGTAGTAGTAGTAGTAGTAGTAGTAGTATTAGTATTAGTATTAGTATTATCATTATAATCACTATCAATATTATCATCATTATCATCATCATCACTATCATACTATCATTACTACTACTACTACTTTGTAAGATTTTAGATTTGCAAGATTTTATTGACTCTATCGACCCCCTCTCGGGGTATGAGAGTACAAACATATTTACAATAATAATATGAATACAAAAATATAAGTAATAATGTACGTGTACATATGAAAATAACAGATATAAATAAATATGTTTACAAAACAAGGCGTAAAGGACGTTTAACTACTCTACCACTACGTGTACAAACATTCACATCTACTTTACTTTCTACAACAATACTGTCTTTCTTCTTTGTTATTAAAGAGAACTGAAACATAATAATTCTGACAAATTTGGCTATTTTTTTTTTTCAGATGGCAAGCATTAGTTGAATTGAATAATTTGGCCATATGCAATGCACTTGGTCTACTGGCCGTCAAGCTACTTGCTAAATACAATAATCTCTCTTTGTTGAAAAGGGACAAACAAAAATATAATGAAATTCATCCCCTATATCGTCGGATGAACAGATAGTACAATGCAATTCATCTGTCAGGCTTGCATCATTAGATCTACATCTGAATCAGATCTACATCTGAATTTACTTAATGTAATATAATCTTTCTTACACAAGACCTGTAAATACTTCTCTAACATCAAGTTATCCTTAAACATTCTATAATTTGTACAGATTCTATTTGACCATGTTGCTGCTCTCCACTCTTGAATAAACATATCAAAAAGTCTAACTTTTGAGGTGTGTGAAATCCATGCAGCACTAACTCCACCCCCTTGTGCTAACTACACATTCCCTACCCCTGCATAATAAAAAAAAAATATTTGCGATAAATAATAACCATTGTGATTTTGACGGGGAGTGTATTTCTCCTTGTAAATGCAGAAGAAATTTGAAAATTGTACATGAGTGTTTGGTTTCTTTTCCCTTGACTAATCTCAACCAGAATCCAATCATTCGACATTTAATATGGTTCAAAATTACTCCACGTCCAGTTTCACCATAAACCATACAATCAGGAGTACATTTTTGTTCACAAGCAAATTTTTTCTCAAGAATTTCCTACTACTACTACTACTACTACTATACTACTACTACTACTACTACTACTACTACTACTACTACTACTACTACTACTACTACTACTTCTACTACTATTTTTATTTTACCAAAGAGGCATCACACCTCCTTGACATTAGTAACTCACAATTATTTGATAGACACGTATACATAGGTGGCCACCTGTGCTCCGATCTTGACAATCCTCTCTTCACAGGATATAAAGCAAGCCAGGCAGCCGCTCGTTATTATTTTTACGGTTGAAAGCTTGGGATAAGGACGGCGAGGCGATGGGAGAAATAGATCAATATAAAAAAAAAAAAAAAAAGATGAACGTCATCAACAACAACAGCAACAACAAAGGATGATAGAGTAAAGAGAGAGGAGGAGGTGATGGGGGATAAGGCAGGGATAGAGATGTGATATGTAGGTCGAAATCCTCTTCCGCAATATTTTCCTATCCTCCTCGAGGAGACCTCGACGAACTTTTTAAAGGGATCGTATAGTTTTGGTTGAGACCTTATTTCAGGTTTCTAACATTTTTTTTTTTGTGAGATAATGAGAAATCTCTTATGAAATAATATGAAAGAGCATGTAATTCCATGAGGAATTCAACTTTTATTTGATAAGAATTGGTTTTGAAATGGCTGAGATATCCAAAACAGAGCGATTCTAATAAAGTGTGGGACCCACATTTTATTACGATCGCTTTGTTTTACTTTGTTTTTGGATGTTTCAGTAGTTCCAAACCCGATTTCCATCAAATAAACTTTGAATTCCTCTTATAATGGTATGCTCTGTACTATTTTATAAGTGTTTTCTTGGTATCTCGCAAAAACTTAAAAGTCGAACTCTCATCTCCACCAATACTGTATCCACCCCTTTAATGGATGAGCCAATCACAAGGCAGAACTCTCTATTCCTGAGACTTTTGGAGATATAGGAAAGAGGAACGCAATGCAAAATCAGATCGCGCTGAAGAAGGAGAAAAACAAAAACTCAAACAGTCGGCTTTCCGCGAAGTATCAAATGTACATCACCAGACGAGATGAAAATGGGAAAAGCGAAAACAAGACGAAACAAAAAACATAAATGTCATCAGAAGTGGGATCATGGTAAGCGAGATAGATTCGTGTTATTGTCTCTCTGGGATAATGAGATGTAATTTCCTTGACATTAAAACATTAAACAATGATCTGAGAAAAAATCCGAATCGGAAGGTCTTTATGGATAAGGGGTCAGGCAGACAGGATGTCGCCTGTTAGAGGAGTTAAGATTGTTTTTAGTTTTGAACAGCATATGAGAAGTTTGAAGAATATGAAAGATGTTCTTGAATTACCTTCGGATTGATTACAGGTTTCACGTCATGCTTCTAGATCTGCCTTGCAAAAAAAAAAAAAAAAAAAAAAAAAAAAAAACATCATCGGGATGCGCTGTCCCAATTACACTGATTAAGGAATTAAATGCGAATCAAATATCTTGGGGACACCGTAATCATCGTATAAAAAAAAGGTCATTTATCATTTTCATTATCAATGTCAACGCAATGTTGATATCACCAAGGAGGTACTAGGCAACGCCTAGTACCTCCTTGATATCACCGAGTTAGATATCACTTGCAGCAATAATCGACATACTAACATGAAACATTTTATCTGGAAGCGACCAAAGGAAAGTGGATTCTTCATCAGACCTAGATAATCATTGTAACAATGGAGATCCTATCGTCCGACATCACTATAGCAAGATTATTAACACATACAAGAGTATAAGATAATGAAACAGTTCAATTTTGCGAGATGACCATTTTGTTCTGTATAGTTTGAGAGCATGCGAATCTT